>NC_141794.1:8547290-8847290 GCF_054643075.1 Acanthaster planci
GATCTGGCCAATTTTCGATTTTTCAGAATCGCATGTACGAAGCCTTCTTGGAGCGGAGCTGACCTCTGGTAATGGAGAAAATGGGAGATTGACGCAAAAAAGTCAAGCAGTTGCACACAAACGTTCGCCTGCTTTTGCGGTTAATTCCGAATGTAAAGCACATAGATATATGAAAGGTGCATCAATCGAAAGAGGAGCATGTTCCCTTCCAGATGACACCACGATTGCAAGAACTGGAAAAATGTTTGTTTTTTCAGAATCGCATATACGGAGCATTCTTTGAGCGGTGCTGACCTCGGGTAATGGAGAAAATGGCAGATTTGCGCAATAAGTCAAGCAGTTGCACACAAACGTTCGCCTCCTTTTGAGGTTATTTCCGAAAGTAAAGCACATAAAGATATGAGAGGTGCATCAATCGAAAGTGGGGCATGTTCTCTTTCAGATGACACCACGATTGCAAGATCTGGCCAATTTTTGATTTTTCAGAATCGCATGTACGAAGCCTTTTTTGAGCGGAGCTGAACTCTAGTAATGGAGAAAATGGCAGATTTATGCAATAAGTCAAGCAGTTGCACACAAACCTTTTCCTCCTTCTGCGGTTATTTGGGAAAGTAAAGCACATAGAGATATGAAGGGTGCATCAATTGAAAGTGGAGCATGTTCCCTTCCAGATGACACCACGATTGCAAGAACTGGAAAAATTTTTGATTTTTGAGATTGGCATATACGGAGCCTTCTTTGAGCGGTGCTGACCTCGGGTAATGGAGAAAATGGCAGATTTACGCAAAAAAGTCAAGCAGTTGCACACAAACGTTCGGCTCCTTTTGAGGTTATTTCCGAAAGTAAAGCACATAGAGATATGAGAGGTGCATCAATCGAAAGTGGGGCATGTTCTCTTTCAGATGACACCACGATTGCAAGATCTGGAAAAATTTTTGTTTTTTCAGAATCGCATATACAGAGCCTTCTTTGAGCGGTGCTGACCTCTGGTAATGGAGAAAATGGCAGATTTGCACAATAAGTCAAGCAGTTGCACACAAACCTTTTCCTCCTTTTGCGGTTATTTTCGAAAGTAAAGCACATAGAGATATGAGGGGTGAATCAATCGAAAGTGGAGCATGTTCCCTTCCAGATGACACCACGATTGCAAGATCTGGCCAATTTTTGATTTTTCAGAATCGCATGTACGAAGCCTTTTTTGAGTGGAGCTGACCTCGGGTAATGGAGAAAATGGCAGATTTACGCAAAAAAGTCAAGCAGTTGCACACAAACGTTCGCCTGCTTTTGCGGTTAATTCCGAATGTAAAGCACACAGAGATATAAGAGGTGCATCAATCGAAAGTGGAGCATGTTCCCTTTCAGATGACACCACGATTGCAAAATCTGGCCAATTTTTGATTTTTCAGAATGGCATGTACGAAGCCTTTTTTGAGCGGAGCTGAACTCTAGTAATAGAGAAAATGGCAGATTTATGCAATAAGTCAAGCAGTTGCACACAAACCTTTTCCTCTTTTTGCGGTTATTTGGGAAAGTAAAGCACATAGAGATATGAGGGGTGCATCAATCGAAAGTGGAGCATGTTCCCTTTCAGATGACACCACGATTGCAAGATCTGGAAAAATTTTTGTTTTTTCAGAATCGCATATAAAGAGCCTTCTTTGAGCGGTGCTGACCTCGGGTAATGGAGAAAATAGCAGATTTGCACAATAAGTCAAGCAGTTGCACACAAACCTTTTCCTCCTTTTGCGGTTATTTTCGAAAGTAAAGCACATAGAGATATGAGGGGTGAATCAATCGAAAGTGGAGCATGTTCCCTTTCAGATGACTCCACGATTGCAAAATCTGGCCAATTTTAGATGTTTCAGAATCGCATGTACGAAGCCTTTTTTGAGTGGAGCTGACCTCGGGTAATGGAGAAAATGGCAGATTTACGCAAAAAAGTCAAGCAGTTGCACACAAACGTTCGCCTGCTTTTGCGGTTATTTGGGAAAGTAAAGCACATAGAGATATGAGAGGTGCATCAATCGAAAGTGGAGCGTGTTCCCTTTCAGATGACACCACGATTGCAAGATCTGGCCAATTTTCGATTTTTCAGAATTGCATGTACGAAGCCTTTTTTGAGCGGAACTGAACTTTAGTAATGGAGAAAATGGCAGATTTACGCAATAAGTCAAGCAGTTGCACACAAACCTTTTCCTCCTTTTGCGGTTATTTGGGAAAGTAAAGCACATAGAGATATGAGAGGTGCATCAATCGAAAGTGAAGCATGTTCTCTTTCAGATGACACCACGAGTCCAAGATCTGGCCAATTTTCGATTTTTCAGAATCGCATGTACGAAGCCTTCTTTGAGCGGAGCTGACCTCGGGTAATGGAGAAAATGGCAGATTTACGCAAAAAAAGTCAAGCAGTTGCACACAAACATTTGCCTGCTTTTGCAGTGAATTCCGAATGTAAAGCACATAGAGATATGAGGGGTGAATCAATCGAAAGTGGAGCATGTTCCCTTCCAGATGACACCACGATTACAAAAACTGGAAAAATTTTTTATTTTTCTGATTCGCAAATACGGAGCCTTCTTTGAGCGGTGCTGACATCGAGTAATGGAAAAATGGCAGATTGACGCAAAAAGTCAAGCAGTTGCACACAAACGTTCGCCTCCTTTTGCGGTTATTTCCGAAAGTAAAGCACATAGAGATATAAGAGGTGCATCAATCGAAAGTGGAGCATGTTCCCTTTCAGATGACACCACGATTGCAAAATCTGGCCAATTTTCGATTTTTCAGAATCGCATGTACGAAGCCTTTTTTGAGCGGAGCTGAACTATAGTAATAGAGAAAATGGCAGATTTATGCAATAAGTCAAGCAGTTGCACACAAACCTTTTCCTCCTTTTGCGGTTATTTGGGAAAGTAAAGCACATAGAGATATGAGGGGTGCATCAATCGAAAGTGGAGCATGTTCCCTTTCAGATGACACCACGATTGCAAGATCTGGCCAATTTTCGATTTTTCAGAATCGCATGTACGAAGCCTTCTTGGAGCGGAGCTGACCTCGGGTAATGGAGAAAATGGGAGATTGACGCAAAAAAGTCAAGCAGTTGCACACAAACGTTCGCCTGCTTTTGCGGTTAATTCCGAATGTAAAGCACATAGAGATATGAGAGGTGCATCAATCGAAAGAGGAGCATGTTCCCTTCCAGATGACACCACGATTGCAAGAACTGGAAAAATTTTTGTTTTTTCAGAATCGCATATACGGAGCCTTCTTTGAGCGGTGCTGACCTCGGGTAATGGAGAAAATGGCAGATTTGCGCAATAAGTCAAGCAGTTGCACACAAACGTTCGCCTCCTTTTGAGGTTATTTCCGAAAGTAAAGCACATAAAGATATGAGAGGTGCATCAATCGAAAGTGGGGCATGTTCTCTTTCAGATGACACCACGATTGCAAGATCTGGCCAATTTTTGATTTTTCAGAATCGCATGTACGAAGCCTTTTTTGAGAGTAGCTGACCTCGGGTAATGGAGAAAATGGCAGATTTACGCAAAAAAGTCAAGCAGTTGCACACAAACGTTCGCCTCCTTTTGCGGTTATTTCCGAAAGTAAAGCATATACAGATATGAGAGGTGCATCAATCGAAAGTGGAGCATGTTCCCTTCCAGATGACACCACGATTGCAAGAACTGGAAAAATTTTTGTTTTTTCAGAATCTCATATACAGAGCCTTCTTTGAGCGGTGCTGACCTCTGGTAATGGAGAAAATGGCAGATTTGCACAATAAGTCAAGCAGCTGCACACAAACCTTTTCCTCCTTTTGCGGTTATTTGGGAAAGTAAAGCACATAGAGATATGAGGGGTGCATCAATCGAAAGTGAAGCATGTTCTCTTTCAGATGACACCACGATTCCAAGATTTGGCCAATTTTCGATTTTTCAGAATGGCATGTACGAAGCCTTCTTTGAGCGGAGCTGACCTCGGGTAATGGAGAAAATTACAGATTTCCGCAAAAAAGTCAAGCAGTTGCACACAAACGTTCGCCTCCTTTTGCGGTTATTTCCGAAAGTAAAGCATATACAGATATGAGAGGTGCATCAATCGAAAGTGGAGCATGTTCCCTTCCAGATGACACCACGATTGCAAGAACTGGAAAAATTTTTGTTTTTTCAGAATCTCATATACAGAGCCTTCTTTGAGCGGTGCTGACCTCTGGTAATGGAGAAAATGGCAGATTTGCACAATAAGTCAAGCAGCTGCACACAAACCTTTTCCTCCTTTTGCGGTTATTTTCGAAAGTAAAGCACATAGAGATATGAGGGGTGCATCAATCGAAAGTGGAGCATGTTCCCTTTCAGATGACTCCACGATTGCAAAATCTGGCCAATTTTCGATTTTTCAGAATCGCATGTACGAAGCCTTTTTTGAGTGGAGCTGACCTCGGGTAATGGAGAAAATGGCAGATTTACGCAAAAAAGTCAAGCAGTTGCACACAAACGTTCGCCTGCTTTTGCGGTTAATTCCGAACGTAAAGCACATAGGGATATGAGAGGTGCATCAATCGAAAGTGGAGCGTGTTCCCTTTCAGATGACACCACGATTGCAAGATCTGGCCAATTTTCGATTTTTCAGAATTGCATGTACGAAGCCTTTTTTGAGCGGAGCTGAACTCTAGTAATGGAGAAAATGGCAGATTGACGCAATAAGTCAAGCAGTTGCACACAAACCTTTTCCTCCTTTTGCGGTTATTTGGGAAAGTAAAGCACATAGAGATATGAGGGGTGCATCAATCGAAAGTGAAGCATGTTCTCTTTCAGATGACACCACGATTCCAAGATTTGGCCAATTTTCGATTTTTCAGAATGGCATGTACGAAGCCTTCTTTGAGCGGAGCTGACCTCGGGTAATGGAGAAAATTACAGATTTCTGCAAAAAAGTCAAGCAGTTGCACACAAACATTCGCCTGCTTTTGCGGTTAATTCCGAATGTAAAGCACATAGAGATATGAGAGGTGCATCAATCGAAAAAGGAGCATGTTCCCTTCCAGATGACACCACGATTACAAGAACTGGAAAAATTTTTGATTTTTCAGATTGGCATATACGGAGCCTTCTTTGAGCGGTGCTGACCTCGGGTAATGGAGAAAATGGCAGATTTGCGCAATAAGTCAAGCAGTTGCACACAAACCTTTTGCCTCCTTTTGTAGTTATTTCCGAAAGTAAAGCACATAGAGATATGAGGGGTGCATCAATCGAAAGAGAAGCGTGTTCCCTTTCAGATGACACCACGATTGCAAGATCTGGCCAATATTTGATTTTTCAGAATCGCATATACGTAGCCTTCTTTGAGCGGTGCTGACCTCGGGTAATGGAGAAAATAGCAGATTTACGCAATAAGTCAAGCAGTTGCACACAAACCTTTTCCTCCTTTTGCGGTTATTTGGGAAAGTAAAGCACATAGAGATATGAGAGGTGTATCAATCGAAAGACAAGCGTGTTCCCTTTCAGATGAAATCACGATTGGAAGATCTGGCCAATTTTTGATTTTTCAGAATCGCATGTACGAAGCCTTTTTTGAGCGGAGCTGACCTCGGGTAATGGAGAAAATGGCAGATTTCCGCAAAAAAGTCAAGCAGTTGCACACAAACGTTCGCCTGCTTTTGCCGTTAATTCCGAATGTAAAGCACATAGAGATATGAGAGGTGCATCAATCGAAAGAGAAGCGTGTTCCCTTTCAGATGACACCACGATTGCAAGATCTGGAAAATTTTTGATTTTTCAGAATCGCATGTATGAAGCCTTTTTTGAGCGGAGCTGACCTCGGGTAATGGAGAAAATAGCAGATTTACGCAATAAGTCAAGCAGTTGCACACAAACCTTTTCCTCCTTTTGCGGTTATTTTGGAAAGTAAAGCACATAGAGATATGAGGGGTGAATCAATCGAAAGTGGAGAATGTTCCCTTTCAGATGACACCATGATTGCAAGATCTGGCCAATTTTTGATTTTTCAGAATCGCATGTACGAAGCCTTTTTTGAGCGGAACTGACCTCGGGTAATGGAGAAAATGGCAGATTGACGCAAAAAAGTCAAGAAGTTGCACACAAACGTTCGCCTCCTTTTGCGGTTATTTCCAAATGTAAAGCACATAGAGATATGAGGGGTGCATCAATCGAAAGTGGAGCATGTTCCCTTTCAGATGACACCACGATTGCAAGATCTGGCCAATTTTCGATTTTCCAGAATCCCATGTACGAAGCCTTTTTTGAGCGGAGCTGACCTCGGGTAATGGAGAAAATGGCAGATTGACGCAAAAAAGTCAAGCAGTTGCACACAAACGTTCGCCTCCTTTTGCGGTTATTTCCGAAAGTAAAGCACATAGAGATATGAGAGGTGCATCAAATGAAAGAGGAGCATGTTCCCTTCCAGATGACACCACGATTGCAAGAACTGGAAAAATTTTTGAATTTTAAGATTGGCCTATACGGAGCCTTCTTTGAGCGGTGCTGACCTCGGGTAATGGAGAAAATGGCAGATTTGCGCAATAAGTCAAGCAGTTGCACACAAACCTTTTCCTCCTTTTGCGGTTATTTGGGAAAATAGCAGATTTACGCAATAAGTCAAGCAGTTGCACACAAACCTTTTCCTGCTTTTGAAGATATTTGGGAAAGTAAAGCACATAGAGATATGAGGGGTGCATCAATCGAAAGTGGAGCGTGTTCCCTTTCAGATGACACCACTATTGGAAGATCTGGCCAATTTTTGATTTTTCAGAATCGCATGTACGAAACCTTTTTTGAGCGGAGCTGACCTCGGGTAATGGAGAAAATGGCAGATTTCCGCAAAAAAGTCAAGCAGTTGCAGACAAACCTTTTCCTCCTTTTGCGGTTATTTGGGAAAGTAAAGCACATAGAAATATGAGGGGTGCATCAATCGAAAGAGAAGCGTGTTCCCTTTCAGATGACACCACGATTGCAAGATCTGGCCAATTTTTGATTTTTCAGAATCGCATGTACGAAGCCTTTTTTGAGCGGAGCTGACCTCGGGTAATGGAGAAAATGGCAGATTTCCGCAAAAAAGTCAAGCAGTTGCACACAAACGTTCGCCTGCTTTTGCCGTTAATTCCGAATGTAAAGCACATAGAGATATGAGAGGTGCATCAATCGAAAGAGAAGCGTGTTCCCTTTGAGATGACACCACGATTGCAAGAACTGGAAAAATTTTTGATTTTTCAGAATCGCATGTACGAAGCCTTTTTTGAGCATAGCTAACCTCGGGTAATGGAGAAAATAGCAGATTTACTCAATAAGTCAAGCAGTTGCACACAAACCTTTTCCTCCTTTTGCGGTTATTTTGGAAAGTAAAGCACATAGAGATATGAGGGGTGAATCAATCGAAAGTGGAGAATGTTCCCTTTCAGATGACACCATGATTGCAAGATCTGGCCAATTTTCGATTTTTCAGAATCGCATGTTCGAAGCCTTTTTTGAGCGGAGCTGACCTTGGGTAATGGAGAAAATGGCAGATTGACGCAAAAAAGTCAAGCAGTTGCACACAAACGTTCGCCTCCTTTTGCGGTTATTTCCGAAAGTAAAGCACATAGAGATATGAGAGGTGCATCAATCGAAAGAGGAGCATGTTCCCTTCCAGATGACACCACGATTACAAGAACTGGAAAAATTTTTGATTTTTCATATTGGCATATACGGAGCCTTCTTTGAGCGGTGCTGACATCGGGTAATGGAGAAAATGGCAGATTGACGCAATAAGTCCAGCACTTGCACACAAACGTTCGCCTCCTTTTGCAGTTATTTCCGAAAGTAAAGCACATAGAGATATGAGGGGTGCATCAATCGAAAGTGGAGCATGTTCCCTTTCAGATGACACCACGATTGCAAGATCTGGCCAATTTTCGAATTTTCAAAATCGCATATACGTAGCCTTCTTTGAGCGGTGCTGACCTCGGGTAATGGAGAAAATAGCAGATTTACGCAATAAGTCAAGCAGTTGCACACAAACCTTTTCCTGCTTTTGCGGATATTTGGGAAAGTAAAGCACATAGAGATATGAGAGGTGCATCAATCGAAAGAGAAGCGTGTTCCCTTTCAGATGACACCACGATTGCAAGATCTGGCCAATTTTTGATTTTTCAGAATCGCATGTACGAAGCCTTTTTTGAGCGGAGCTGACCTCGGGTAATGGAGAAAATGGCAGATTTCCGCAAAAAAGTCAAGCAGTTGCACACAAACGTTCGCCTGCTTTTGCCGTTAATTCCGAATGTAAAGCACATAGAGATATGAGAGGTGCATCAATCGAAAGAGAAGCGTGTTCCCTTTCAGATGACACCACGATTGCAAGATCTGGAAAATTTTTGATTTTTCAGAATCGCATGTATGAAGCCTTTTTTGAGCGGAGCTGACCTCGGGTAATGGAGAAAATAGCAGATTTACGCAATAAGTCAAGCAGTTGCACACAAACCTTTTCCTCCTTTTGCGGTTATTTTGGAAAGTAAAGCACATAGAGATATGAGGGGTGAATCAATCGAAAGTGGAGAATGTTCCCTTTCAGATGACACCATGATTGCAAGATCTGGCCAATTTTCGATTTTTCAGAATCGCATGTACGAAGCCTTTTTTGAGCGGAGCTGACCTCGGGTAATGGAGAAAATGGCAGATTTCCGCAAAAAAGTCAAGCAGTTGCACACAAACGTTCGCCTGCTTTTGCCGTTAATTCCGAATGTAAAGCACATAGAGATATGAGAGGTGCATCAATCGAAAGAGAAGCGTGTTCCCTTTCAGATGACGCCACGATTGCAAGATCTGGAAATTTTTTGATTTTTCAGAATCGCATGTATGAAGCCTTTTTTGAGCGGAGCTGACCTCGGGTAATGGAGAAAATAGCAGATTTACGCAATAAGTCAAGCAGTTGCACACAAACCTTTTCCTCCTTTTGCGGTTATTTTGGAAAGTGAAGCACATAGAGATATGAGGGGTGAATCAATCGAAAGTGGAGAATGTTCCCTTTCAGATGACACCATGATTGCAAGATCTGGCCAATTTTCGATTTTTCAGAATCGCATGTACGAAGCCTTTTTTGAGCGGAGCTGACCTCGGGTAATGGAGAAAATGGCAGATTGACGCAAAAAAGTCAAGCAGTTGCACACAAACGTTCGCCTCCTTTTGAGGTTATTTTGGAAAGTAAAGCACATAGAGATATGAGGGGTGCATCAATCGAAAGAGGAGCATGTTCCCTTTCAGATGACACCATGATTGCAAGATCTGGCCAATTTTCGATTTTTCAGAATCCCATGTACGAAGCCTATTTTGAGCGGAGCTGACCTCGGGTAATGGAGAAAATGGCAGATTTACGCAAAAAAGTCAAGCAGTTGCACACAAACGTTCGCCTCCTTTTGCGGTTATTGTCGAAAGTAAAGCACATAGAGATATGAGAGGTGCATCAATCGAAAGAGGAGCATGTTCCCTTCCAGATGACACCACGATCGCAAGATCTGGCCAATTTTTGATTTTTCAGAATCGCATGTACGGAGCCTTTTTTGAGAGTAGCTGACCTCGGGTAATGGAGAAAATGGCAGATTTACGCAAAAAAGTCAAGCAGTTGCACACAAACCTTTTCCTCCTTTTGCGGTTATTTTGGAAAGTAAAGCACATAGAGATATGAGAGGTGCATCAATCGAAAGAGGAGCATGTTCCCTTCCAGATGACACCACGATTACAAGAACTGGAAAAATTTTTGATTTTTCATATGGGCATATACGGAGCCTTCTTTGAGCGGTGCTGACATCGGGTAATGGAAAAATGGCAGATTGCCGCAAAAAAGTCAAGCAGTTGCACACAAACCTTTTCCTCCTTTTGCGGATATTTGGGAAAGTAAAGCACATAGAGATATGAGGGGTGCATCAATCGAAAGTGGACCGTGTTCCCTTTCAGATGACACCACGATTGCAAGATCTGGCCAATTTTTGATTTTTCAGAATCGCATGTACGAAGCCTTTTTTGAGCGGAGCTGACCTCGGGTAATGGAGAAAATGGCAGATTTCCGCAAAAAAGTCAAGCAGTTGCACACAAACGTTCGCCTGCTTTTGCCGTTAATTCCGAATGTAAAGCACATAGAGATATGAGAGGTGCATCAATCGAAAGAGAAGCGTGTTCCCTTTCAGATGACACCACGATTGCAAGATCTGGAAAATTTTTGATTTTTCAGAATCGCATGTATGAAGCCTTTTTTGAGCGGAGCTGACCTCGGGTAATGGAGAAAATAGCAGATTTACGCAATAAGTCAAGCAGTTGCACACAAACCTTTTCCTCCTTTTGCGGTTATTTTGGAAAGTAAAGCACATAGAGATATGAGGGGTGAATCAATCGAAAGTGGAGAATGTTCCCTTTCAGATGACACCATGATTGCAAGATCTGGCCAATTTTCGATTTTTCAGAATCGCATGTACGAAGCCTTTTTTGAGCGGAGCTGACCTCGGGTAATGGAGAAAATGGCAGATTGACGCAAAAAAGTCAAGCAGTTGCACACAAACGTTCGCCTCCTTTTGCGGTTATTTCCGAAAGTAAAGCACATAGAGATATGAGGGGTGCATCAATCGAAAGAGGAGCATGTTCCCTTTCAGATGACACCACGATTGCAAGATCTGGCCAATTTTCGATTTTTCAGAATCCCATGTACGAAGCCTATTTTGAGCGGAGCTGACCTCGGGTAATGGAGAAAATGGCAGATTGACGCAAAAAAGTCAAGCAGTTGCACACAAACGTTCGCCTCCTTTTGCGGTTATTGTCGAAAGTAAAGCACATAGAGATATGAGAGGTGCATCAATCGAAAGACGATCATGTTCCCTTCCAGATGACACCACGATCGCAAGATCTGGCCAATTTTTGATTTTTCAGAATCGCATGTACGGAGCCTTTTTTGAGAGTAGCTGACCTCGGGTAATGGAGAAAATGGCAGATTTACGCAAAAAAGTCAAGCAGTTGCACACAAACCTTTTCCTCCTTTTGCGGTTATTTTGGAAAGTAAAGCACATAGAGATATGAGAGGTGCATCAATCGAAAGAGGAGCATGTTCCCTTCCAGATGACACCACGATTGCAAGATCTGGCCAATTTTTGATTTTTCAGAATCGCATGTACGAAGCCTTTTTTGAGCGGAGCTGACCTCGTTTAATGGAGAAAATGGCAGATTTCCGCAAAAAAGTCAAGCAGTTGCACACAAACGTTCGCCTGCTTTTGCCGTTAATTCCGAATGTAAAGCACATAGAGATATGAGGGGTGCATCAATCGGAAGTGGAGTGTGTTCCCTTTCAGATGACACCACGATTGCAAGATCTGGCCAATTTTTGATTTTTCAGAATCGCATGTACGAAGCCTTTTTTGAGCGGAGCTGACCTCGTTTAATGGAGAAAATGGCAGATTTCCGCAAAAAAGTCAAGCAGTTGCACACAAACGTTCGCCTGCTTTTGCCGTTAATTCCGAATGTAAAGCACATAGAGATATGAGGGGTGCATCAATCGAAAGAGAAGCGTGTTCCCTTTCAGATGACGCCACGATTGCAAGATCTGGAAATTTTTTGATTTTTCAGAATCGCATGTATGAAGCCTTTTTTGAGCGGAGCTGACCTCGGGTAATGGAGAAAATAGCAGATTTACGCAATAAGTCAAGCAGTTGCACACAAACCTTTTCCTCCTTTTGCGGTTATTTTGGAAAGTGAAGCACATAGAGATATGAGGGGTGAATCAATCGAAAGTGGAGAATGTTCCCTTTCAGATGACATCATGATTGCAAGATCTGGCCAATTTTCGATTTTTCAGAATCGCATGTACGAAGCCTTTTTTGAGCGGAGCTGACCTCGGGTAATGGAGAAAATGGCAGATTGACGCAAAAAAGTCAAGCAGTTGCACACAAACGTTCGCCTCCTTTTGCGGTTATTGTCGAAAGTAAAGCACATAGAGATATGAGAGGTGCATCAATCGAAAGACGATCATGTTCCCTTCCAGATGACACCACGATCGCAAGATCTGGCCAATTTTTGATTTTTCAGAATCGCATGTACGGAGCCTTTTTTGAGAGTAGCTGACCTCGGGTAATGGAGAAAATGGCAGATTTACGCAAAAAAGTCAAGCAGTTGCACACAAACCTTTTCCTCCTTTTGCGGTTATTTTGGAAAGTAAAGCACATAGAGATATGAGAGGTGCATCAATCGAAAGAGGAGCATGTTCCCTTCCAGATGACACCACGATTACAAGAACTGGAAAAATTTTTGATTTTTCAGATTCGCATATACGGAGCCTTCTTTGAGCGGTGCTGACATCGGGTAATGGAAAAATGGCAGATTGACGCAAAAAAGTCAAGCAGTTGCACACAAACCTTTTCCTCCTTTTGCGGTTATTTTGAAAAGTAGAGCACATAGAGATATGAGGGGTGCATCAATCGAAAGTGGAGTGTGTTCCCTTTCAGATGACACCACGATTGCAAGATCTGGCCAATTTTTGATTTTTCAGAATCGCATGTACGAAGCCTTTTTTGAGCGGAGCTGACCTCGGGTAATGGAGAAAATGGGAGATTTCCGCAAAAAAGTCAAGCAGTTGCACACAAACGTTCGCCTGCTTTTGCCGTTAATTCCGAATGTAAAGCACATAGAGATATGAGAGGTGCATCAATCGAAAGAGAAGCGTGTTCCCTTTCAGATGACACCACGATTGCAAGATCTGGAAAATTTTTGATTTTTCAGAATCGCATGTATGAAGCCTTTTTTGAGCGGAGCTGACCTCGGGTAATGGAGAAAATAGCAGATTTACGCAATAAGTCAAGCAGTTGCACACAAACCTTTTCCTCCTTTTGCGGTTATTTGGGAAAGTAAAGCACATAGAGATATGAGGGGTGAATCAATCGAAAGTGGAGAATGTTCCCTTTCAGATGACACCATGATTGCAAGATCTGGCCAATTTTCGAATTTTCAGAATCGCATGTACGAAGCCTTTTTTGAGCGGAGCTGACCTCGGGTAATGGAGAAAATGGCAGATTGACGCAAAAAAGTCAAGCAGTTGCACACAAACGTTCGCCTGCTTTTGCGGTTATTTCCGAATGTAAAGCACATAGAGATATGAGAGGTGCATCAATCGAAAGTGGAGAATGTTCCCTTCCAGATGACACCACGATTACAAGAACTGGAAAAATTTTTGATTTTTCATATTGGCATATACGGAGCCTTCTTTGAGCGGTGCTGACATCGGGTAATGGAGAAAATGGCAGATTGACGCAATAAGTCAAGCACTTGCACACAAACGTTCGCCTCCTTTTGCAGTTATTTCCGAAAGTAAAGCACATAGAGATATGAGGGGTGCATCAATCGAAAGTGGAGCATGTTCCCTTTCAGATGACACCACGATTGCAAGATCTGGCCAATTTTCGATTTTTCAGAATCCAATGTACGAAGCCTTTTTTGAGCGGAGCTGACCTCGGGTAATGGAGAAAATGGCAGATTGACGCAAAAAAGTCAAGCAGTTGCACACAAACGTTCGCCTCCTTTTGCGGTTATTTCCGAAAGTAAAGCACATAGAGATATGAGAGGTGCATCAAATGAAAGAGGAGCATGTTCCCTTCCAGATGACACCACGATTGCAAGAACTGGAAAATTTTTTGATTTTTCAGAATTTCATATACGGAGCCTTCTTTGAGCGGTGCTGACCTCGGGTAATGGAGAAAATGGCAGATTGACGCAATAAGTCAACAGTTGCACACAAACGTTCGCCTCCTTTTGCAGTTATTTCCGAAAGTAAAGCACATAGAGATATGAGAGGTGCATCAATCGAAAGTGGAGCATGTTCCCTTTCAGATGACACCACGATTGCAAGATCTGGCCAATTTTCGATTTTTCAGAATCGCATGTACGAAGCCTTTTTTGAGCGGAGCTGACCTCGGGTAATGGAGAAAATGGCAGATTGACGCAAAAAAGTCAAGCAGTTGCACACAAACGTTCGCCTCCTTTTGCGGTTATTGTCGAAAGTAAAGCACATAGAGATATGAGAGGTGCATCAATCGAAAGATGATCATGTTCCCTTTCAGATGACACCACGATTGCAAGATCTGGCCAATTTTTGATTTTTCAGAACCGCATGTAGGAAGCCTTTTTTGAGCGGAGCTGACCTCGGGTAATGGAGAAAATGGCAGATTTACGCAATAAATCAAGCAGTTGCACACAAAACGTTCGCCTCCTTTTGCGGTTATTTCCGAAAGTAAAGCACATAGAGATATGAGAGGTGCATCAAATGAAAGAGGAGCATGTTCCCTTCCAGATGACACCACGATTGCAAGAACTGGAAAAATTTTTGAATTTTAAGATTGGCCTATACGGAGCCTTCTTTGAGCGGTGCTGACCTCGGGTAATGGAGAAAATGGCAGATTTACGCAATAAGTCAAGCAGTTGCACACAAACCTTTTCCTCCTTTTGCGGTTATTTTGGAAAGTAAAGCACATAGAGATATGAGGGGTGAATCAATCGAAAGTGGAGAATGTTCCCTTTCAGATGACACCATGATTGCAAGATCTGGCCAATTTTCGATTTTTCAGAATCGCATGTACGAAGCCTTTTTTGAGCGGAGCTGACCTCGGGTAATGGAGAAAATGGCAGATTGACGCAAAAAAGTCAAGCAGTTGCACACAAACGTTCGCCTCCTTTTGCGGTTATTTCCGAATGTAAAGCACATAGAGATATGAGAGGTGCATCAATCGAAAGAGGAGCATGTTCCCTTCCAGATGACACCACGATTACAAGAACTGGAAAAATTTTTGATTTTTCATATTGGCATATACGGAGCCTTCTTTGAGCGGTGCTGACATCGGGTAATGGAGAAAATGGCAGATTGACGCAATAAGTCCAGCACTTGCACACAAACGTTCGCCTCCTTTTGCAGTTATTTCCGAAAGTAAAGCACATAGAGATATGAGAGGTGCATCAATCGAAAGTGGAGCATGTTCCCTTTCAGATGACACCACGATTGCAAGATCTGGCCAATTTTCGATTTTTCAGAATCGCATGTACGAAGCCTTTTTTGAGCGGAGCTGACCTCGGGTAATGGAGAAAATGGCAGATTGACGCAAAAAAGTCAAGCAGTTGCACACAAACGTTCGCCTCCTTTTGCGGTTATTTCCGAAAGTAAAGCACATAGAGATATGAGAGGTGCATCAAATGAAACAGGAGCATGTTCCCTTCCAGATGACACCACGATTGCAAGAACTGGAAAATTTTTTGATTTTTCAGAATTTCATATACGGAGCCTTCTTTGAGCGGTGCTGACCTCGGGTAATGGAGAAAATGGCAGATTGACGCAATAAGTCAACAGTTGCACACAAACGTTCGCCTCCTTTTGCAGGTATTTCCGAAAGTAAAGCACATAGAGATATGAGAGGTGCATCAATCGAAAGAGGAGCATGTTCCCTTCCAGATGACACCACGATTACAAGAACTGGAAAAATTTTTGATTTTTCAGATTCGCATATACGGAGCCTTCTTTGAGCGGTGCTGACATCGGGTAATGGAAAAATGGCAGATTGACGCAAAAAAGTCAAGCAGTTGCACACAAACCTTTTCCTCCTTTTGCGGTTATTTTGAAAAGTAGAGCACATAGAGATATGAGGGGTGCATCAATCGAAAGTTGAGCGTGTTCCCTTTCAGATGACACCACGATTGCAAGATCTGGCCAATTTTTGATTTTTCAGAACCGCATGTAGGAAGCCTTTTTTGAGCGGAGCTGACCTCGGGTAATGGAGAAAATGGCAGATTTGCGCAATAAGTCAAGCAGTTGCACACAAACCTTTTCCTCCTTTTGCGGTTATTTGGGAAAGTAAAGCACATAGAGATATGAAGGGTGCATCAATCGAAAGTGGAGCATGTTCCCTTTCAGATGACACCACGATTGCAAGATCTGGCCAATTTTCGAATTTTCAAAATCGCATATACGTAGCCTTCTTTGAGCGGTGCTGACCTCGGGTAATGGAGAAAATAGCAGATTTACGCAATAAGTCAAGCAGTTGCACACAAACCTTTTCCTCCTTTTGCAGTTATTTGGGAAAGTAAAGTACATATAGATATGAGGCGTGCATCAATCGAAAGTGGAGCGTGTTCCCTTTTAGATGACACCACGATTGCAAGATCTGGCCAATTATTTATTTTTCAGAATCGCATGTACGAAGCCTTTTTTGAGCGGAGCTGACCTCGGGTAATGGAGAAAATGGCAGATTGACGCAAAAAAGTCAAGCAGTTGCACACAAACGTTCGCCTGCTTTTGCGGTTAATTCCGAAAGCAAAGCACATAGGGATACGAAACTTGCATGAATGGAAAGAGGAGAATCGTCCATTTAAGATGACAAAACGATTGCAAGATCTGGACAACTTTTTATTTTTCAGAATCACTTGTACGAAGCCTTTTTTGAGCATAGCTAACCTCGGGTAATGGAGAAAATGGCAGATTTACGCAATAAATCAAGCAGTTGCACACAAACGTTCGCCTCCTTTTGAGGTTATTTCCGAAAGTAAAGCACATAGAGATATGAGAGGTGCATCAATCGAAAGTGGAGCATGTTTCCTTCCAGATGACACCACGATTACAACAACTGGAAAAATTTTTGATTTTTCAGATTCGCATATACGGAGCCTTCTTTGAGCGGTGCCGACCTCAGGTAATGGAGAAAATGGCAGATTTACGCAATAAGTCAAGCAGTTGCACACAAACGTTCGCCTGCTTTTGCCGTTAATTCTGAATGTAAAGCACATAGAGATATGAAAGGTGCATCAATCGAAAGTGGAGCATGTTCCCTCTCAGATGACACCACAATTCCAAGATCTGGCCAATTTTCGATTTTTCAGAATCGCATGTACGAAGCCTTCTTTGAGCGGAGCTGACCTCGGGTAATGGAGAAAATGGCAGATTGACGCAAAAAAGACAAGCAGTTGCACACAAACGTTCGCCTCCTTTTGCGGTTAATTCCGAGGGTAAAGCACATAGAGATATGAGAGGTGCATCAATCGAAAGAGGAGCATGTTCCCTTCCAGATGACACCACGATTGCAAGAACTGGAAAAATTTTTGTTTTTCAAATTGGCATATACGGAGCCTTCTTTGAGCGGTGCTGACCTCGGGTAATGGAGAAAATGGCAGATTTACGCAATAAGTCAAGCAGTTGCACACAAACCTTTTCCTCCTTTTGCAGTTATTTGGGAAAGTAAAGTACATATAGATATGGGGCGTGCATCAATCGAAAGTGGAGCGTGTTCCCTTTCAGATGACACCACGATTGCAAGATGTGGCCAATTTTTGATTTTTCAGAATCGCATGTACGAAGCCTTTTTTGAGCAGAGCTTACCTCGGGTAATGGAAAAAATGGCAGATTGACGCAAAATAGTCAAGCAGTTGCACAAAAACGTTCGCCTGCTTTTGTGGTTAATTCCGAAAGTAAAGCACATAGGGATACGAAACTTGCATGAATGGGAAGAGGAGCATCGTCCCTTTAAAATGACACCACGATTGCAAGATCTGGACAATTTTTGATTTTTCAGAATCACTTGTACGAAGCCTTTTTTGAGCATAGCTAACCTCGGGTAATGGAGAAAATGGCAGATTTACGCAATAAATCAAGCAGTTGCACACAAACGTTCGCCTCCTTTTGAGGTTATTTCCGAAAGTAAAGCACATAGAGATATGAGAGGTGCATCAATCGAAAGTGGAGCATGTTTCCTTCCAGATGACACCACGATTACAACAACTGGAAAAATTTTTGATTTTTCAGATTCGCATATACGGAGCCTTCTTTGAGCGGTGCTGACCTCGGGTAATGGAGAAAATGGCAGATTTACGCAATAAGTCAAGCAGTTGCACACAAACGTTCGCCTGCTTTTGCCATTAATTCTGAATGTAAAGCACATAGAGATATGAAAGGTGCATCAATCGAAAGTGGAGCATGTTCCCTCTCAGATGACACCACAATTTCAAGTCCTGGCCAATTTTCGATTTTTCAGAATCGCATGTACGAAGCCTTCTTTGAGCGGAGCTGACCTCGGGTAATGGAGAAAATGGCAGATTGACGCAAAAAAGGCAAGCAGTTGCACACAAACGTTCGCCTCCTTTTGCAGTTAATTCCGAGGGTAAAGCACATAGAGATATGAGAGGTGCATCAATCGAAAGAGGAGCATGTTCCCTTCCAGATGACTTCACGATTGCAAGAACTGGAAAAATTTTTGTTTTTCAAATTGGCATATACGGAGCCTTCTTTGAGCGGTGCTGACCTCGGGTAATGGAGAAAATGGCAGATTTACGCAATAAGTCAAGCAGTTGCACACAAACGTTCGCCTGCTTTTGCCGTTAATTCTGAATGTAAAGCACATAGAGATATGAAAGGTGCATCAATCGAAAGTGGAGCATGTTCCCTCTCAGATGAAACCACAATTCCAAGATCTGGCCAATTTTCGATTTTTCAGAATCGCATGTACGAAGCCTTCTTTGAGCGGAGCTGACCTCGGGTAATGGAGAAAATGGCAGATTGACGCAAAAAAGTCAAGCAGTTGCACACAAACTTTTCCCTCCTTTTGCGGTTATTTTGGAAAGTAAAGCACATAGAGATATGAGGGGTGCATCAATCGAAAGTGGAGCGTGTTCCCTTTCAGATGACACCACAATTGCAAGATCTGGCCAATTTTTGATTTTTCAGAATCGCATGTACGAAGCCTTTTTTGAGTGGAGCTGACCTCGGGTAATGGAGAAAATGGCAGATTTACGCAAAAAAGTCAAGCAGTTGCACACAAACGTTCGCCTGCTTTTGCAGTTAATTCCAAATGTAAAGCACATAGAGATATGAGAGGTGCATCAATTGAAAGAGGAGCATGTTCCCTTTCAGATGACACCACGATTGCAAGATCTGGCCAATTTTCGATTTTTCAGAATCGCATGTACGAAGCCTTTTTTGAGCGGAGCTGAACTCGGGTAATGGAGAAAATGGCAGATTTACGCAATAAGTCAAGCAGTTGCACACAAACCTTTTCCTCCTTTTGCAGTTATTTGGGAAAGTAAAGTACATATAGATATGGGGCGTGCATCAATCGAAAGTGGAGCGTGTTCCCTTTTAGATGACACCACGATTGCAAGATCTGGCCAATTTTTTATTTTTCAGAATCGCATGTACGAAGCCTTTTTTGAGCGGAGCTGACCTCGGGTAATGGAGAAAATGGCAGATTGACGCAAAAAAGTCAAGCAGTTGCACACAAACGTTCGCCTGCTTTTGCGGTTAATTCCGAAAGCAAAGCACATAGGGATACGAAACTTGCATGAATGGAAAGAGGAGCATCGTCCCTTTAAGATGACAAAACGATTGCAAGATCTGGACAACTTTTTATTTTTCAGAATCACTTGTACGAAGCCTTTTTTGAGCATAGCTAACCTCGGGTAATGGAGAAAATGGCAGATTTACGCAATAAATCAAGCAGTTGCACACAAACGTTCGCCTCCTTTTGAGGTTATTTCCGAAAGTAAAGCACATAGAGATATGAGAGGTGCATCAATCGAAAGTGGAGCATGTTTCCTTCCAGATGACACCACGATTACAACAACTGGAAAAATTTTTGATTTTTCAGATTCGCATATACGGAGCCTTCTTTGAGCGGTGCTGACCTCGGGTAATGGAGAAAATGGCAGATTTACGCAATAAGTCAAGCAGTTGCACACAAACGTTC
This sequence comes from Acanthaster planci, assembly GCF_054643075.1. Classification (NCBI taxonomy): domain Eukaryota; kingdom Metazoa; phylum Echinodermata; class Asteroidea; order Valvatida; family Acanthasteridae; genus Acanthaster; species Acanthaster planci. The sequence continues at coordinate 8,567,017 of NC_141794.1, forward strand.
GCCTCCTTTTGAGGTTATTTCCGAAAGTAAAGTACATATAGATATGGGGCGTGCATCAATCGAAAGTGGAGCGTGTTCCCTTTTAGATGACACCACGATTGCAAGATCTGGCCAATTTTTTATTTTTCAGAATCGCATGTACGAAGCCTTTTTTGAGCGGAGCTGACCTCGGGTAATGGAGAAAATGGCAGATTGACGCAAAAAAGTCAAGCAGTTGCACACAAACTTTTCCCTCCTTTTGCGGTTATTTTGGAAAGTAAAGCACATAGAGATATGAGGGGTGCATCAATCGAAAGTGGAGCGTGTTCCCTTTCAGATGACAGCACGATTGCAAGATCTGGCCAATTTTCGATTTTTCAGAATTGCATGTACGAAGCCTTTTTTGAGCATAGCTGACCTCGGGTAATGGAGAAAATGGCAGATTGACGCAACAAAGTCAAGCAGTTGCACACAAACGTTCGCCTGCTTTTGCGGTTATTTCCGAAAGTAAAGCACATAGAGATATGAGAGGTGCATCAATCGAAAGAGGAGCATGCTCCCTTCCAGACGACACTACGATTGCAAGAACTGGAAAAATTTTTGAGATTGGCATATACGGAGCCTTCTTTGAGCGGTGCTGACATCGGGTAATGCAGAAAAGGCAGATTTACGCAATAAGTCAAGCAGTTTCACACAAACCTTTTTCTCCTTTTGCGGTTATTTTGGAAAGTAAAGCACATAGAGATATGAGGGGTGCATCAATCGAAAGTGGAGCGTGTTCCCTTTCAGATGACACCACGATTGCAAGATCTGGCCAATTTTTGATTTTTCAGAATCGCATATACGTAGCCTTCTTTGAGCGGTGCTGACCTCGGGTAATGGAGAAAATGGGAGATTGACGCAAAAAAGTCAAGCAGTTGCACACAAACGTTCGCCTCCTTTTGCGGTTAATTCCGAAAGTAAAGCACATAGCGATATGAAAGGTGCATCAATCGAAAGAGGAGCATGTTCCCTTCCAGATGACACCACGATTGCAAAAACTGGAAAAATTTTTGATATTTGAGATTCGCATATACGAAGCCTTTTTTGAGCATAGCTAACCTCGGGTAATGGAGAAAATGGCAGATTTACGCAATAAGTCAAGCAGTTGCGCACAAACCTTTTCCTCCTTTTGCGGTTATTTTGGAAAGTAAAGCACATAGAGATATCAGGGGTGCATCAATCGAAAGTGGAGCGTGTTCCCTTTCAGATGACACCACGATTGCAAGATTTGGCAAATTTTTGATTTTTCAGAATCGCATGTACGAAGCCTTTTTTGAGTGGAGCTGACCTCGGGTAATGGAGAAAATGGCAGATTTACGCAAAAATGTCAAGCAGTTGCACACAAACGTTCGCCTGCTTTTGCGGTTAATTCCGAAAGTAAAGCACATAGAGATATAATAGGTGCATCAATCGAAAGAGGAGCATGTTCCCTTTCAGATGACAGCACGATTGCAAGATCTGGCCAATTTTCGAATTTTCAGAATTGCATGTACGAAGCCTTTTTTGAGCATAGCTGACCTCGGGTAATGGAGAAAATGGCAGATTGACGCAACAAAGTCAAGCAGTTGCACACAAACGTTCGCCTGCTTTTGCGGTTATTTCCGAAAGTAAAGCACATAGAGATATGAGAGGTGCATCAATCGAAAGAGGAGCATGCTCCCTTCCAGACAACACTACGATTGCAAGAACTGGAAAAATTTTTGTGATTGGCATATACGGAGCCTTCTTTGAGCGGTGCTGACATCGGGTAATGCAGAAAAGGCAGATTTACGCAATAAGTCAAGCAGTTTCACACAAACCTTTTTCTCCTTTTGCGGTTATTTTGGAAAGTAAAGCACAGAGAGATATGAGAGGTGCATCAATCGAAAGTGGAGCATGTTCCCTTTCAGATGACAGCACGATTGCAAGATCTGGCCAATTTTCGATTTTTCAGAATCGCATGTACGGAGCCTTTTTTGAGCGGAGCTGACCTCGGGTAATGGAGAATGTGGCAGATTTACGCAAAAAAGTCAAGCAGTTGCAAACAAACGTTCGCCTGCTTTTGCGGTTAATTCCGAAAGTAAAGCACATAGCGATATAAAAGGTGCATCAATCGAAAGAGGAGCATGTTCCCTTCCAGATGACACCACGATTGCAAAAACTGGAAAAATTTTTGATTTTTGAGATTCGCATATACGAAGCCTTTTTTGAGCATAGCTAACCTCGGGTAATGGAGAAAATGGCAGATTTACGCAATAAGTCAAGCAGTTGCACACAAACCTTTCCCTCCTTTTGCGGTTATTTTGGAAAGTAAAGCACATAGAGATATGAGGGGTGCATCAATCGAAAGTGGAGCGTGTTCCCTTTCAGATGACACCACAATTGCAAGATTTGGCCAATTTTTGATTTTTCAGAATCGCATGTACGAAGCCTTTTTTGAGTGGAGCTGACCTCGGGTAATGGAGAAAATGGCAGATTTACGCAAAAATGTCAAGCAGTTGCACACAAACGTTCGCCTGCCTTTGCGGTTATTTCCGAAAGTAAAGCACATAGAGATATGAGAGGTGCATCAATCGAAAGAGGAGCATGCTCCCTTCCAGACAATACTACGATTGCAAGAACTGGAAAAATTTTTGTGATTGGCATATACGGAGCCTTCTTTGAGCGGTGCTGACATCGGGTAATGCAGAAAAGGCAGATTTACGCAATAAGTCAAGCAGTTTCACACAAACCTTTTTCTCCTTTTGCGGTTATTTTGGAAAGTAAAGCACAGAGAGATATGAGAGGTGCATCAATCGAAAGTGGAGCGTGTTCCTTTTCAGATGACACCACGATTGCAAGATCTGGCCAATTTTTGATTTTTCAGAATCGCATATACGTAGCCTTCTTTGAGCGGTACTGACCTCGGGTAATGGAGAAAATGGGAGATTGACGCAAAAAAGTCAAGCAGTTGCACACAAACGTTCGCCTCCTTTTGAGGTTATTTCCGAAAGTAAAGCACATAGAGATATGAGAGGTGCATCAATCGAAAGTGGGGCATGTTCTCTTTGAGATGACACCACGATTGCAAGATCTGGCCAATTTTTGATTTTTCAGAATCGCATGTACGAAGCCTTTTTGAGTGGAGCTGACATCGGGTAATGGAGAAAATGGCAGATTTACGCAATAAGTCAAGCAGTTGCACTCAAACTTTTTCCTCCTTTTGCGGTTATTTTCGAAAGTAAAGCACATAGAGATATGAGAGGTGCATCAATCGAAAGTGGAGCGTGTTCCCTTTCAGATGACACCACAATTGCAAGATCTGGCCAATTTTAGATTTTTCAGAATCGCATGTACGAAGCCTTTTTTGAGCGGAGCTGACCTCGGGTAATGGAGAAAATGGCAGATTGACACAAAAAAGTCAAGCAGTTGCACACAAACGTTCGCCTGATTTTGCGGTTAATTCCGAAAGTAAAGCACATAGGGATACGAAACTTGCATGAATGGGAAGAGGAGCATCGTCCCATTAAGATGACAAAACGATTGCAAGATCTGGGCAACTTTTTATTTTTCAGAATCACTTGTACGAAGCCTTTTTTGACCATAGCTGACCTTGGGTACTGGAGAAAATGGCAGATTTAGGCAATGAATCAAGCAGTTGCACACAAACGTTCGCCTCCTTTTGAGGTTATTTCCGAAAGTAAAGCACATAGAGATATGAGAGGTGCATCAATCGAAAGAGGAGCATGTTCCCTTCCAGATGACACCACGATTACAAGAACGGGAAAAATTTTTGATTTTTCAGATTCGCATATACGGAGCCTTCTTTGAGCGGTGCCGACATCGGGTAATGGAGAAAATGGCAGATTGACGCAAAAAAGTCAAGCAGTTGCACACAAACGTTCGCCTCCTTTTGAGGTTATTTCCGAAAGTAAAGCACATAGAGATATGAGAGGTGCATCAATCGAAAGTGGAGCATGTTTCCTTCCAGATGACACCACGATTACAACAACTGGAAAAATTTTTGATTTTTCAGAATCGCATGTACGAAGCCTTTTTTGAGTGGAGCTGACCTCGGGTAATGGAGAAAATGGCAGATTTACGCAAAAATGTCAAGCAGTTGCACACAAACGTTCGCCTGCTTTTGCGGTTATTTCCGAAAGTAAAGCACATAGAGATATGACAGGTGCATCAATCGAAAGAGGAGCATGCTCCCTTCCAGACAATACTACGATTGCAAGAACTGGAAAAATTTTTGTGATTGGCATATACGGAGCCTTCTTTGAGCGGTGCTGACATCGGGTAATGCAGAAAAGGCAGATTTACGCAATAAGTCAAGCAGTTTCACACAAACCTTTTTCTCCTTTTGCGGTTATTTTGGAAAGTAAAGCACAGAGAGATATGAGAGGTGCATCAATCGAAAGTGGAGCGTGTTCCTTTTCAGATGACACCACGATTGCAAGATCTGGCCAATTTTTGATTTTTCAGAATCGCATATACGTAGCCTTCTTTGAGCGGTACTGACCTCTGGTAATGGAGAAAATGGGAGATTGACGCAAAAAAGTCAAGCAGTTGCACACAAACGTTCGCCTCCTTTTGAGGTTATTTCCGAAAGTAAAGCACATAGAGATATGAGAGGTGCATCAATCGAAAGTGGGGCATGTTCTCTTTGAGATGACACCACGATTGCAAGATCTGGCCAATTTTTGATTTTTCAGAATCGCATGTACGAAGCCTTTTTGAGTGGAGCTGACATCGGGTAATGGAGAAAATGGCAGATTTACGCAATAAGTCAAGCAGTTGCACTCAAACTTTTTCCTCCTTTTGCGGTTATTTTCGAAAGTAAAGCACATAGAGATATGAGAGGTGCATCAATCGAAAGTGGAGCGTGTTCCCTTTCAGATGACACCACAATTGCAAGATCTGGCCAATTTTAGATTTTTCAGAATCGCATGTACGAAGCCTTTTTTGAGCGGAGCTGACCTCGGGTAATGGAGAAAATGGCAGATTGACACAAAAAAGTCAAGCAGTTGCACACAAACGTTCGCCTGATTTTGCGGTTAATTCCGAAAGTAAAGCACATAGGGATACGAAACTTGCATGAATGGGAAGAGGAGCATCGTCCCATTAAGATGACAAAACGATTGCAAGATCTGGGCAACTTTTTATTTTTCAGAATCACTTGTACGAAGCCTTTTTTGACCATAGCTGACCTTGGGTAATGGAGAAAATGGCAGATTTAGGCAATGAATCAAGCAGTTGCACACAAACGTTCGCCTCCTTTTGAGGTTATTTCCGAAAGTAAAGCACATAGAGATATGAGAGGTGCATCAATCGAAAGAGGAGCATGTTCCCTTCCAGATGACACCACGATTACAAGAACGGGAAAAATTTTTGATTTTTCAGATTCGCATATACGGAGCCTTCTTTGAGCGGTGCCGACATCGGGTAATGGAGAAAATGGCAGATTGACGCAAAAAAGTCAAGCAGTTGCACACAAACGTTCGCCTCCTTTTGAGGTTATTTCCGAAAGTAAAGCACATAGAGATACGAGAGGTGCATCAATCGAAAGTGGAGCATGTTTCCTTCCAGATGACACCACGATTACAACAACTGGAAAAATTTTTGATTTTTCAGATTCGCATATACGGAGCCTTCTTTGAGCGGTGCTGACCTCGGGTAATGGAGAAAATGGCAGATTTACGCAATAAGTCAAGCAGTTGCACACAAACGTTCGCCTGCTTTTGCCATTAATTCTGAATGTAAAGCACATAGAGATATGAAAGGTGCATCAATCGAAAGTGGAGCATGTTCCCTCTCAGATGACACCACAATTCCAAGATCTGGCCAATTTTCGATTTTTCAGAATCGCATGTACGAAGCCTTCTTTGAGCGGAGCTGACCTCGGGTAATGGAGAAAATGGCAGATTGACGCAAAAAAGTCAAGCAGTTGCACACAAACTTTTCCCTCCTTTTGCGGTTATTTTGGAAAGTAAAGCACATAGAGATATGAGGGGTGCATCAATCGAAAGTGGAGCGTGTTCTCTTTCAGATGACACCACAATTGCAAGATCTGGCCAATTTTTGATTTTTCAGAATCGCATGTACGAAGCCTTTTTTGAGTGGAGCTGACCTCGGGTAATGGAGAAAATGGCAGATTTACGCAATAAGTCAAGCAGTTGCACACAAACGTTCGCCTCCTTTTGAGGTTATTTCCGAAAGTAAAGCACATAGAGATATGAGGGGTGCATCAATCGAAAGTGGAGCGTGTTCCCTTTCAGATGACAGCACGATTGCAAGATCTGGCCAATTTTCGATTTTTCAGAATTGCATGTACGAAGCCTTTTTTGAGCATAGCTGACCTCGGGTAATGGAGAAAATGGCAGATTGACGCAACAAAGTCAAGCAGTTGCACACAAACGTTCGCCTGCTTTTGCGGTTATTTCCGAAAGTAAAGCACATAGAGATATGAGAGGTGCATCAATCGAAAGAGGAGCATGCTCCCTTCCAGACGACACTACGATTGCAAGAACTGGAAAAATTTTTGAGATTGGCATATACGGAGCCTTCTTTGAGCGGTGCTGACATCGGGTAATGCAGAAAAGGCAGATTTACGCAATAAGTCAAGCAGTTTCACACAAACCTTTTTCTCCTTTTGCGGTTATTTTGGAAAGTAAAGCACATAGAGATATGAGGGGTGCATCAATCGAAAGTGGAGCGTGTTCCCTTTCAGATGACACCACGATTGCAAGATCTGGCCAATTTTTGATTTTTCAGAATCGCATATACGTAGCCTTCTTTGAGCGGTGCTGACCTCGGGTAATGGAGAAAATGGGAGATTGACGCAAAAAAGTCAAGCAGTTGCACACAAACGTTCGCCTCCTTTTGCGGTTAATTCCGAAAGTAAAGCACATAGCGATATGAAAGGTGCATCAATCGAAAGAGGAGCATGTTCCCTTCCAGATGACACCACGATTGCAAAAACTGGAAAAATTTTTGATATTTGAGATTCGCATATACGAAGCCTTTTTTGAGCATAGCTAACCTCGGGTAATGGAGAAAATGGCAGATTTACGCAATAAGTCAAGCAGTTGCACACAAACCTTTTCCTCCTTTTGCGGTTATTTTGGAAAGTAAAGCACATAGAGATATCAGGGGTGCATCAATCGAAAGTGGAGCGTGTTCCCTTTCAGATGACACCACGATTGCAAGATTTGGCAAATTTTTGATTTTTCAGAATCGCATGTACGAAGCCTTTTTTGAGTGGAGCTGACCTCGGGTAATGGAGAAAATGGCAGATTTACGCAAAAATGTCAAGCAGTTGCACACAAACGTTCGCCTGCTTTTGCGGTTAATTCCGAAAGTAAAGCACATAGAGATATAATAGGTGCATCAATCGAAAGAGGAGCATGTTCCCTTTCAGATGACAGCACGATTGCAAGATCTGGCCAATTTTCGAATTTTCAGAATTGCATGTACGAAGCCTTTTTTGAGCATAGCTGACCTCGGGTAATGGAGAAAATGGCAGATTGACGCAACAAAGTCAAGCAGTTGCACACAAACGTTCGCCTGCTTTTGCGGTTATTTCCGAAAGTAAAGCACATAGAGATATGAGAGGTGCATCAATCGAAAGAGGAGCATGCTCCCTTCCAGACAACACTACGATTGCAAGAACTGGAAAAATTTTTGTGATTGGCATATACGGAGCCTTCTTTGAGCGGTGCTGACATCGGGTAATGCAGAAAAGGCAGATTTACGCAATAAGTCAAGCAGTTTCACACAAACCTTTTTCTCCTTTTGCGGTTATTTTGGAAAGTAAAGCACAGAGAGATATGAGAGGTGCATCAATCGAAAGTGGAGCATGTTCCCTTTCAGATGACAGCACGATTGCAAGATCTGGCCAATTTTCGATTTTTCAGAATCGCATGTACGGAGCCTTTTTTGAGCGGAGCTGACCTCGGGTAATGGAGAATGTGGCAGATTGACGCAAAAAAGTCAAGCAGTTGCAAACAAACGTTCGCCTCCTTTTGCGGTTAATTCCGAAAGTAAAGCACATAGCGATATAAAAGGTGCATCAATCGAAAGAGGAGCATGTTCCCTTCCAGATGACACCACGATTGCAAGAACTGGAAAAATGTTTGTTTTTTCAGAATCGCATATACGGAGCATTCTTTGAGCGGTGCTGACCTCGGGTAATGGAGAAAATGGCAGATTTGCACAATAAGTCAAGCAGTTGCACACAAACGTTCGCCTCCTTTTGAGGTTATTTCCGAAAGTAAAGCACATAAAGATATGAGAGGTGCATCAATCGAAAGTGGGGCATGTTCTCTTTCAGATGACACCACGATTGCAAGATCTGGCCAATTTTTGATTTTTCAGAATCGCATGTACGAAGCCTTTTTTGAGAGTAGCTGACCTCGGGTAATGGAGAAAATGGCAGATTGACACAAAAAAGTCAAGCAGTTGCACACAAACGTTCGCCTGATTTTGCAGTTAATTCCGAAAGTAAAGCACATAGGGATACGAAACTTGCATGAATGGGAAGAGGAGCATCGTCCCATTAAGATGACAAAACGATTGCAAGATCTGGGCAACTTTTTATTTTTCAGAATCACTTGTACGAAGCCTTTTTTGACGATAGCTGACCTTGGGTAATGGAGAAAATGGCAGATTTAGGCAATGAATCAAGCAGTTGCACACAAACGTTCGCCTCCTTTTGAGGTTATTTCCGAAAGTAAAGCACATAGAGATATGAGAGGTGCATCAATCGAAAGAGGAGCATGTTCCCTTCCAGATGACACCACGATTACAAGAACGGGAAAAATTTTTGATTTTTCAGATTCGCATATACGGAGCCTTCTTTGAGCGGTGCCGACATCGGGTAATGGAGAATATGGCAGCTTTACGCAAAAAAGTCAAGCAGTTGCAAACAAACGTTCGCCTCCTTTTGCGGTTAATTCCGAAAGTAAAGCACATAGAGATATGAGAGGTGCATCAATCGAAAGAGGAGCATGCTCCCTTCCAGACGACACTACGATTGCAAGAACTGGAAAAATTTTTGAGATTGGCATATACGGAGCCTTCTTTGAGCGGTGCTGACATCGGGTAATGCAGAAAAGGCAGATTTACGCAATAAGTCAAGCAGTTTCACACAAACCTTTTTCTCCTTTTGCGGTTATTTTGGAAAGTAAAGCACATAGAGATATGAGGGGTGCATCAATCGAAAGTGGAGCGTGTTCCCTTTCAGATGACACCACGATTGCAAGATCTGGCCAATTTTTGATTTTTCAGAATCGCATATACGTAGCCTTCTTTGAGCGGTGCTGACCTCGGGTAATGGAGAAAATGGGAGATTGACGCAAAAAAGTCAAGCAGTTGCACACAAACGTTCGCCTCCTTTTGCGGTTAATTCCGAAAGTAAAGCACATAGCGATATGAAAGGTGCATCAATCGAAAGAGGAGCATGTTCCCTTCCAGATGACACCACGATTGCAAAAACTGGAAAAATTTTTGATATTTGAGATTCGCATATACGAAGCCTTTTTTGAGCATAGCTAACCTCGGGTAATGGAGAAAATGGCAGATTTACGCAATAAGTCAAGCAGTTGCACACAAACCTTTTCCTCCTTTTGCGGTTATTTTGGAAAGTAAAGCACATAGAGATATCAGGGGTGCATCAATCGAAAGTGGAGCGTGTTCCCTTTCAGATGACACCACGATTGCAAGATTTGGCAAATTTTTGATTTTTCAGAATCGCATGTACGAAGCCTTTTTTGAGTGGAGCTGACCTCGGGTAATGGAGAAAATGGCAGATTTACGCAAAAATGTCAAGCAGTTGCACACAAACGTTCGCCTGCTTTTGCGGTTAATTCCGAAAGTAAAGCACATAGAGATATAATAGGTGCATCAATCGAAAGAGGAGCATGTTCCCTTTCAGATGACAGCACGATTGCAAGATCTGGCCAATTTTCGAATTTTCAGAATTGCATGTACGAAGCCTTTTTTGAGCATAGCTGACCTCGGGTAATGGAGAAAATGGCAGATTGACGCAACAAAGTCAAGCAGTTGCACACAAACGTTCGCCTGCTTTTGCGGTTATTTCCGAAAGTAAAGCACATAGAGATATGAGAGGTGCATCAATCGAAAGAGGAGCATGCTCCCTTCCAGACAACACTACGATTGCAAGAACTGGAAAAATTTTTGTGATTGGCATATACGGAGCCTTCTTTGAGCGGTGCTGACATCGGGTAATGCAGAAAAGGCAGATTTACGCAATAAGTCAAGCAGTTTCACACAAACCTTTTTCTCCTTTTGCGGTTATTTTGGAAAGTAAAGCACAGAGAGATATGAGAGGTGCATCAATCGAAAGTGGAGCATGTTCCCTTTCAGATGACAGCACGATTGCAAGATCTGGCCAATTTTCGATTTTTCAGAATCGCATGTACGGAGCCTTTTTTGAGCGGAGCTGACCTCGGGTAATGGAGAATGTGGCAGATTGACGCAAAAAAGTCAAGCAGTTGCAAACAAACGTTCGCCTCCTTTTGCGGTTAATTCCGAAAGTAAAGCACATAGCGATATAAAAGGTGCATCAATCGAAAGAGGAGCATGTTCCCTTCCAGATGACACCACGATTGCAAGAACTGGAAAAATGTTTGTTTTTTCAGAATCGCATATACGGAGCATTCTTTGAGCGGTGCTGACCTCGGGTAATGGAGAAAATGGCAGATTTGCACAATAAGTCAAGCAGTTGCACACAAACGTTCGCCTCCTTTTGAGGTTATTTCCGAAAGTAAAGCACATAAAGATATGAGAGGTGCATCAATCGAAAGTGGGGCATGTTCTCTTTCAGATGACACCACGATTGCAAGATCTGGCCAATTTTTGATTTTTCAGAATCGCATGTACGAAGCCTTTTTTGAGAGTAGCTGACCTCGGGTAATGGAGAAAATGGCAGATTGACACAAAAAAGTCAAGCAGTTGCACACAAACGTTCGCCTGATTTTGCAGTTAATTCCGAAAGTAAAGCACATAGGGATACGAAACTTGCATGAATGGGAAGAGGAGCATCGTCCCATTAAGATGACAAAACGATTGCAAGATCTGGGCAACTTTTTATTTTTCAGAATCACTTGTACGAAGCCTTTTTTGACGATAGCTGACCTTGGGTAATGGAGAAAATGGCAGATTTAGGCAATGAATCAAGCAGTTGCACACAAACGTTCGCCTCCTTTTGAGGTTATTTCCGAAAGTAAAGCACATAGAGATATGAGAGGTGCATCAATCGAAAGAGGAGCATGTTCCCTTCCAGATGACACCACGATTACAAGAACGGGAAAAATTTTTGATTTTTCAGATTCGCATATACGGAGCCTTCTTTGAGCGGTGCCGACATCGGGTAATGGAGAATATGGCAGCTTTACGCAAAAAAGTCAAGCAGTTGCAAACAAACGTTCGCCTCCTTTTGCGGTTAATTCCGAAAGTAAAGCACATAGAGATATGAAGGGTGCATCAATCGAAAGAGAAGCGTGTTCCCTTTCAGATGACACCACGATTGCAAGATCTGGCCAATTTTTGATTTTTCAGAATCCCATGTACGAAGCCTTTTTTGAGCGGAGATGACCTCGGGTAATGGAGAATGTGGCAGATTGACGCAAAAAAGTCAAGGAGTTGCAAACAAACGTTCGCCTCCTTTTGCGGTTAATTCCGAAAGTAAAGCACATAGCGATATGAAAGGTGCATCAATCGAAAGAGGAGCATGTTCCCTTCCAGATGACACCACGATTGCAAGAACTGGAAAAATTTTTGTTTTTCAAATTGGCATATACGGAGCCTTCTTTGAGCGGTGCTGACCTCGGGTAATGGAGAAAATGGGAGATTGACGCAAAAAAGTCAAGCAGTTGCACACAAACGTTCGCCTCCTTTTGAGGTTATTTCCGAAAGTAAAGCACATAGAGATATGAGAGGTGCATCAATCGAAAGTGGGGCATGTTCTCTTTGAGATGACAACACGATTGCAAGATCTGGCCAATTTTTGATTTTTCAGAATCGCATGTACGAAGCCTTTTTGAGTGGAGCTGACATCGGGTAATGGAGAAAATGGCAGATTTACGCAATAAGTCAAGCAGTTGCACTCAAACTTTTTCCTCCTTTTGCGGTTATTTTCGAAAGTAAAGCACATAGAGATATGAGAGGTGCATCAATCGAAAGTGGAGCGTGTTCCCTTTCAGATGACAGCACGATTGCAAGATCTGGCCAATTTTTGATTTTTCAGAATCGCATGTACGAAGCCTTTTTTGAGTGGAGCTGACCTCGGGTAATGGAGAAAATGGCAGATTTACGCAGAAATGTCAAGCAGTTGCACACAAACGTTCGCCTGCTTTTGCGGTTAATTCCGAAAGTAAAGCACATAGAGATATAATAGGTGCATCAATCGAAAGAGGAGCATGTTCCCTTTCAGATGACAGCACGATTGCAAGATCTGGCCAATTTTCGATTTTTCAGAATTGCATGTACGAAGCCTTTTTTGAGCATAGCTGACCTCGGGTAATGGAGAAAATGGCAGATTGACGCAACAAAGTCAAGCAGTTGCACACAAACGTTCGCCTGCTTTTGCGGTTATTTTCGAAAGTAAAGCACATAGAGATATGAGAGGTGCATCAATCGAAAGAGGAGCATGCTCCCTTCCAGACGACACTACGATTGCAAGAACTGGAAAAATTTTTGAGATTGGCATATACGGAGCCTTCTTTGAGCGGTGCTTACATCGGGTAATGCAGAAAAGGCAGATTTACGCAATAAGTCAAGCAGTTTCACACAAACCTTTTTCTCCTTTTGCGGTTATTTTGGAAAGTAAAGCACATAGAGATATGAGGGGTGCATCAATCGAAAGTGGAGCGTGTTCCCTTTCAGATGACACCACGATTGCAAGATCTGGCCAATTTTTGATTTTTCAGAATCGCATATACGTAGCTTTCTTTGAGCGGTGCTGACCGCGGGTAATGGAGAAAATGGGAGATTGACGCAAAAAAGTCAAGCAGTTGCACACAAACGTTCGCCTCCTTTTGAGGTTATTTCCGAAAGTAAAGCACATAGAGATATGAGAGGTGCATCAATCGAAAGTGGGGCATGTTCTCTTTGAGATGACACAACGATTGCAAGATCTGGCCAATTTTTGATTTTTCAGAATCGCATGTACGAAGCCTTTTTTGAGTGGAGCTGACATCGGGTAATGGAGAAAATGGCAGATTTACGCAATAAGTCAAGCAGTTGCACACAAACCTTTTCCTCCTTCTGCTTTTATTTTGGAAAGTAAAGCACATAGAGATATGAGAGGTGCATCAATCGAAAGAGGAGCATGTTCCCTGTCAGATGACACCACGATTGCAAGATCTGGCCGATTTTCGATTTTTCAGAATCGCATGTACGGAGCCTTTTTTGAGCGGAGCTGACCTCGGGTAATGGAGAAAATGGCAGATTTACGCAAAAAAGTCAAGCAGTTGCACACAAACGTTCGCCTCCATTTGCGGTTAATTCCGAAAGTAAAGCACATAGAGATATGAAAGGTGTATCAATCGAAAGAGGAGCATGTTCCCTTCCAGATGACACCACGATTGCAAAAACTGGAAAATTTTTTGATTTTTGAGATTTGCATATACGAAGCCTTTCTTGAGCGGAGCTGACCTCGGGTAATGGAGAAAATGGTAGATTTACGCAAAAAAGTCAAGCAGTTGCAAACAAACGTTCGCCTCCTTTTGCGGTTAATTCCGAAAGTAAAGCACTTAGAGATATGAGGGGTGCATCAATCGAAAGAGGAGCATGTTCCCTTCCAGATGACACCACGATTGCAAAAACTGGAAAAATTTTTGATTTTTGAGATTCGCATATACGAAGCCTTTTTTGAGCACAGCTAACCTCGGGTAATGGAGAAAATGGCACATTTACACAATAAGTCAAGCAGTTGCACACAAACCTTTTCCTCCTTTTGCGGTTATTTTGGAAAGTAAAGCACATAGAGATATGAGAGGTGCATGAATCGAAAGTGGAGCGTGTTCCCTTTCAGATGACACCACAATTGCAAGATCTGGCCAATTTTTGATTTTTCAGAATCGCATGTACGAAGCCTTTTTTGAGTGGAGCTGACCTCGGGTAATGGAGAAAATGGCAGATTTCCGCAAAAGAGTCAAGCAGTTGCACACAAACGTTTGCCTGCTTTTGCGGTTAATTCCGAAAGTAAAGCACATAGAGATATGAAAAGTGCATCAATCGAAAGTGGAGCATGTTCCCTTTCAGATGACACCACGATTGCAAGAACTGGAATTTTTTTTTTTTTCAGAATCGCATATACGGAGCCTTCTTTGAGCGGAGCTGACCTCGGGTAATGGAGAAAACGGCAGATTTGCGGAATAAGTCAAGCAGTTGCACACAAACCTTTTCCTCCTTTTGCGGTTATTTGGGAAAGTAAAGTACATAGAGATATGAGGCGTGCATCAATCGAAAGTGGAGTATGTTCCCTTTCAGATGACACCACGATTGCAAGATCTGGCCAATTTTAGATTTTTCAGAATCACTTGTACGAAGCCTTTTTTGACCATAGCTGACCTCGGGTAATGGAGAAAATGGCAGATTTACGCAATAAATCAAGCAGTTGCACTCAAACGTTCGCCTCCTTTTGAGGTTATTTCCGAAATTATAGCACATAGAGATATGAGAGGTGCATCAATCGAAAGAGGAGCATGTTCCCTTCCAGATGACACCACGATTACAAGAACTGGAAAAATTTTGATTTTTCAGATTCGCATATACGGAGCCTTCTTTGAGCGGTGCCGACCTCGGGTAATGGAGAAAATGACAGATTTACGCAATAAGTCAAGCAGTTGCACACAAACATTTTCCTCCTTTTGCGGTTATTTGGGAAAGTAAAGCACATAGAGATATGAGGGGTGCATCAATCGAAAGAGAAGCGTGTTCCCTTTCAGATGACACCACGATTGCAAGATCTGGCCAATTTTTTGATTTTTCAGAATCGCATGTACGAAGCCTTTTTTGAGCGGAGCTGACCTCGGGTAATGGAGAAAATGGCAGATTTCCGCAAAAAAGTCAAGCAGTTGCACACAAACGTTCGCCTGCTTTTGCCGTTAATTCCGAATGTAAAGCACATAGAGATATGAGGGGTGCATCAATCGAAAGTGGAGCATGTTCCCTTTCAGATGACACCACGATTCCAAGATCTGGCCAATTTTCGATTTTTCAGAATCGCATGTACGAAGCCTTTTTTGAGAATAGCTAACCCCGGGTAATGGAGAAAATGGCAGATTTCCGCAAAAGAGTCAAGCAGTTGCACACAAACGTTCGCCTCCATTTGCGGTTAATTCCGAAAGTAAAGCACATAGGGATACGAAACTTGCATGAATGGGAAGAGGAGCATCGTCCTTTTAAAATGACAAAACGATTGCAAGATCTGGACAACTTTTTATTTTTCAGAATCACTTGTACGAAGCCTTTTTTGACCATAGCTGACCTCGGGTAATGGAGAAAATGGCAGATTTACGCAATAAATCAAGCAGTTGCAAACAAACGTTCGCCTCCTTTTGCGGTTAATTCCGAAAGTAAAGCACATAGAGATATGAGAGGTGCATCAATTGAAAGAGGAGCATGTTCCCTTCCAGATGACACCACGATTGCAAAAACTGGAAAAATTTTTGATTTTTGAGATTCGCATATACGAAGCCTTTTTTGAGCATAGCTAACCTCGGGTAATGGAGAAAATGGCACATTTACGCAATAAGTCAAGCAGTTGCACACAAACCTTTTCCTCCTTTTGCGGTTATTTTGGAAAGTAAAGCACATAGAGATATGAGGGGTGCATCAATCGAAAGTGGAGCGTGTTCCCTTTCAGATGACACCACAATTGCAAGATCTGGCCAATTTTTGATTTTTCAGAATCGCATGTACGAAGCCTTTTTTGAGTGGAGCTGACCTCGGGTAATGGAGAAAATGGCAGATTTACGCAATAAATCAAGCAGTTGCACTCAAACGTTCGCCTCCTTTTGAGGTTATTTCCGAAAGTAAAGCACATAGAGATATGAAAGGTGTATCAATCGAAAGAGGAGCATGTTCCCTTCCAGATGACACCACGATTGCAAAAACTGGAAAATTTTTTGATTTTTGAGATTTGCATATACGAAACCTTTTTTGAGCGGAGCTGACCTCGGGTAATGGAGAAAATGGTAGATTTACGCAAAAGAGTCAAGCAGTTGCACACAAACGTTTGCCTGCTTTTGCGGTTAATTCCGAAAGTAAAGCACATAGAGATATGAGAGGTGCATCAATCGAAAGAGGAGTATTTTCCCTTCCAGATGACACTACGATTGCAAGAACTGGAAAAAGTTTTGATTTTTGAGATTGGCATATACGGAGCCTTTTTTGAGCGATGCTGACATCGGGTAATGCAGAAAAGGCAGATTTACGCAATAAGTCAAGCAGTTTCACACAAACCTTTTCCTCTTTTTGCGGTTATTTTGGAAAGTAAAGCACATAGAGATATGAGAGGTGCATCAATCGAAAGTGGAGCGTGTTCCCTTTCAGATGACACCACGATTGCAAGATCTGGCCAATTTTTGATTTTTCAGAATCGCATGTACGGAGCCTTCTTTGAGCGGTGCTGACCTCGGGTAATGGAGAATATGGCAGATTTACGCAAAAAAGTCAAGCAGTTGCAAACAAACGTTCGCCTCCTTTTGCGGTTAATTCCGAAAGTAAAGCACATAGAGATATGAGAGGTGCATCAATCGGAAGAGGAGCACGTTCCCTTCCAGATGACACCACGATTGCAAAAATTGGAAAATTTTTGATTTTTGAGATTCGCATATACGAAGCCTTTTTTGAGCATAGCTAACCTCGGGTAATGGAGAAAATGGCAGATTTACGCAATAAGTCAAGCAGTTGCACACAAACCTTTTCCTCCTTTTGCGGTTATTTTGGAAAGTAAAGCACATAGAGATATGAGAGGTGCATCAATCGAAAGTGGAGCATGTTCCCTTTCAGATGACACCACGATTGCAAGATCTGGCCAATTTTTTATTTTTCAGAATCACTTGTACGAAGCCTTTTTTGAGAGGAGCTGACCTCGGGTAATGGAGAAAATGGCAGATTTACGCAAAAAAGTCAAGCAGTTGCACACAAACGTTCGCCTGCTTTTGCGGTTAATTCCGAATGTAAAGCACATAGAGATATGAGAGGTGCATCAATCGAAAGAGGAGCATGTTCCCTTTCAGATGACACCACGATTGTGAGAAGTGGAAAAAAATTTGTTTTTCAGAATCGCATATACGGAGCATTCTTTGAGCGGTGCTGACCTCGCGTAATGGAGAAAATGGCAGATTTACGCAAAAAAGTCAAGCAGTTGCACACAAAAGTTCGCCTCCTTTTGCGGTTATTTCCGAAAATAAAGCACATAGAGATATGAGAGGTACATCGATCATTAGTTGAGCATGTTCCCTTTCAGATGACACCACGATTGCAAGATCTGGCCAATTTTTGATTTTTCAGAATCGCATGTACGAAGCCTTTTTTGAGAGTAGCTGACCTCGGGTAATGGAGAAAATGGCAGATTTACGCAAAAAAGTCAAGCAGTTGCACACAAACCTTCGCCTGCTTTTGCGGTTATTTGGGAAAGTAAAGCACATAGAGATATGGGAGGTGCATCAATCGAAAGTGGAGTGTGTTCCCTTTTAGATGACACTACGATTGCAAGATCTGGAAAATTTTTGCTTTTTCAGAATCAAACATACGGAGCCTTCTTTAAGAGGGGTGGAACTCGGGTAATGGAGAGAAAGGCAGATTTACGCAAAACGTCAAGCAGTTGCCCACACACGTTCGCCTCCTTTTGCGGTTATTTCCGAAAGTAAACATATAGAGATATGAGAGGTGCATCAATCGAAAGAGGAGCATGTTCCCATCCACATGACACCACTTTTGAAAGAACTGGAAAAATTTTTGTTTTTTCAGAATCGCATATACGGAGCCTTCTTTGAGCGGTGCTGACCTCGGGTAATGGAGAAAATGGCAGATTTACGCAATAAGTCAAGCAGTTGCACTCAAACTTTTTCCTCCTTTTGCGGTTATTTCCGAAAATAAAGCACATAGAGATATGAGAGGTACATCGATCATTAGTTGAGCATGTTCCCTTTCAGATGACACCACGATTGCAAGATCTGGCCAATTTTTGATTTTTCAGAATCGCATGTACGAAGCCTTTTTTGAGAGTAGCTGACCTCGGGTAATGGAGAAAATGGCAGATTTACGCAAAAAAGTCAAGCAGTTGCACACAAACCTTCGCCTGCTTTTGCGGTTATTTCTGAAAGTAAAGCACATAGAGATATGGGAGGTGCATCAATCGAAAGTGGAGTGTGTTCCCTTTTAGATGACACTACGATTGCAAGATCTGGACAATTTTTGATTTTTCAGAATCGAACATACGGAGCCTTCTTTAAGAGGGATCGAACTCGGGTAATGGAGAGAATGGCAGATTTACGCAAAAAGTCAAGCAGTTGCACACAAATTTTGTCCTCCTTTTGTGGTTATTTCCGAAAGTAAAGCATATACAGATATAAAACTTGCATGAATGGGAAGAGGAGCATCGTCCCTTTAAGATGACACCACGATTGTGGAAACTGGAAAAATGTTTCTTTTTTCAGAATCGCATATACGGAGCCTTTTTTGAGCGGAGCTGACCTCGGGTAGTGGAGAAAATGGCAGATTTACGCAATCAAGTCAAGCAGTTGCACACAAACGTTCGCCTGCTTTTGCGGTTAATTCCGAATGTAAAGCACATAGAGATATGAAAGGTGCATCAATCGAAAGTGGAGCATGTTCCCTTTTAGATGACACCACGATTGCAAGATCTGGCCAATTTTTGATTTTTCAGAATCGCATGTACGAAGCCTTTTTTGAGCGGAGCTGAACTCGGGTAATGGAGAAAAGGGCAGATTTACGCAATAAGTCAAGCAGTTGCACACAAACGTTCGCCTGCTTTTGCGGTTATTTCCGAAAGTAAAGCACATAGAGATATGAGAGGTGCATCAATCGAAAGAGGAGCATGTTCCCTTCCAGATGACACTACGATTGCAAGAACTGGAAAAATTTTTGATTTTTGAGATTGGCATATACGGAGCCTTCTTTGAGCGGTGCTGACATCGGGTAATGCAGAAAAGGCAGATTTACGCAATAAGTCAAGCAGTTGCACACAAACCTTTTCCTCCTTTTGCGGTTATTTTGGAAAGTAAAGCACATAGAGATATGAGGGGTGCATCAATCGAAAGTGGAGCGTGTTCCCTTTCAGATGACACCACGATTGCAAGATCTGGCCAATTTTCGATTTTTCAGAATCGCATGTACGGAGCCTTCTTTGAGCGGTGCTGACCTCGGGTAATGGAGAATATGGCAGCTTTACGCAAAAAAGTCAAGCAGTTGCAAACAAACGTTCGCCTCCTTTTGCGGTTAATTCCGAAAGTAAAGCACATAGAGATATGAGAGGTGCATCAATCGGAAGAGGAGCATGTTCCCTTCCAGATGACACCACGATTGCAAAAACTGGAAAAATTTTTGATTTTTGAGATTCGCATATACGAAGCCTTTTTTGAGCATAGCTAACCTCGGGTAATGGAGAAAATGGCAGATTTACGCAATAAGTCAAGCAGTTGCACACAAACCTTTTCCTCCTTTTGCGGTTATTTGGGAAAGTAAAGTACATAGAGATATGAGGCGTGCATCAATCGAAAGTGGAGCGTGTTCCCTTTTAGATGACACCACGATTGCAAGATCTGGCCAATTTTTGATTTTTCAGAATCGCATTTACAAAGCCTTTTTTGAGCGGAGCTGACCTCGGGTAATGGAGAAAATGGCAGATTTACGCAAAAAAGTCAAGCAGTTGCACACAAACGTTCGCCTGCTTTTGCGGTTAATTCCGAATGTAAAGCA
The DNA here is from genome assembly GCF_054643075.1 of Acanthaster planci. Classification (NCBI taxonomy): domain Eukaryota; kingdom Metazoa; phylum Echinodermata; class Asteroidea; order Valvatida; family Acanthasteridae; genus Acanthaster; species Acanthaster planci. The sequence goes on from NC_141794.1 coordinate 8,586,973, forward strand.
CATAGAGATATCAGAGGTGCATCAATCGAAAGTGGAGCATGTTCCCTTCCAGATGACACCACGATTGCAAGAACTGGAAACATTTTTGTTTTTTCAGAATCGCATATACGGAGCCTTCTTTGAGCGTTGCTGACCTCGGGTAATGTAGAAAATGGCAGATTTACGCAATAAGTCAAGCAGTTGCACACAACTGTTGCCTCCTTTTGCGGTTAATTCCGAATGTAAAGCACATAGAGATATGAGAGGTGCATCGATCGAAAGAGGAGCATGTTCCCTTTCAGATGACACCACGATTGTGAGAAGTGGAAAAAAATTTGTTTTTCAGAATCGCATATACGGAGCATTCTTTGAGCGGTGCTGACCTCGCGTAATGGAGAAAATGGCAGATTTACGCAAAAAAGTCAAGCAGTTGCACACAAAAGTTCGCCTCCTTTTGCGGTTATTTCCGAAAGTAAAGCGCATAGAGATATGACAGGTGCATCAATCGAAAGAGGAGCATGTTCCCTTTCAGATGACACCACGATTGCAAGATCTGGCCAATTTTCGATTTTTCAGAATCGCATGTACGAAGCCTTTTTTGAAGGGAGCTGAACTCGGGTAATGGAGAAAATGGCAGATTTACGCAAAAAAGTCAAGCAGTTGCACACAAACCTTTTCCTCCTTTTGCGGTTATTTTGGAAAGTAAAGCACATAGAGATATGAGAGGTACATCGATCATTAGTTGAGCATGTTCCCTTTCAGATGACACCACGATTGCAAGATCTGGCCAATTTTTGATTTTTCAGAATCGCATGTACGAAGCCTTTTTTGAGAGTAGCTGACCTCGGGTAATGGAGAAAATGGCAGATTTACGCAAAAAAGTCAAGCAGTTGCACACAAACGTTCGCCTCCTTTTGCGGTTAATTCCGAAAGTAAAGCACATAGAGATATGAGAGGTGCATCAATCGAAAGTGGAGCATGTTCCCTTTCAGATGACACAACGATTGCAAGATCTGGCCAATTTTTGATTTTTCAGATTCGCATGTACGAAGCCTTTTTTGAGCATAGCTGACCTCGGGTAATGGAGAAAATGGCAGATTTACGCAAAAAAGTCAAGCAGTTGCACACAAACTTTCGCCTGCTTTTGCGGTTTTTTCTGAAAGTAAAGCACATATAGATATGGGAGGTGCATCAATCGAAAGTGGAGTGTGTTTCCTTTTAGATGACACCACGATTGCAAGATCTGGACAATTTTTGATTTTTCAGAATCGCACATACCAAGTCTTCTTTAAGAGGGATCGAACTCAGGTAATGGAGAGAATGGCAGATTTACGCAAAAAGTCAAGCAGTTGCACACAAACGTTCGCCTCCTTTTGTGGTTATTTCCGAAAGTAAAGCATATAGAGATATGAGAGGTGCATCAATCGAAAATGGGGCATGTTCCCTTTAAGATGACACCACGATTGCAAGATCTGGCCAATTTTTGATTTTTCAGAATCGCTTGTACGAAGCCTTCTTTGAGCATAGCTGACCTCGGGTAATGGAGAAAATGGCAGATTTACGCAAAAAAGTCAAGCAGTTGCACACAAACGTTCGCCTCTTTTTGCTGTTAATTCCGAATGTAAAGCACATAGAGATATGAGAGGTGCATTAATCGAAAGTGGAGCGTGTTCCCTTTCAGATGACACCACGATTGCAAGATCTGGACAGTTTTTGATTTTTCAGAATCGCTTGTACGAAGCCTTCTTCGAGAGGTGATGACCTCGGGTAATGGAGAGAATGGCAGATTTACGCAAACATGTCAAGATGTTGCCTACGAACTTTAGCTTCCTTTTGCGGTTATTTCCGAAAGTAAAGCACATAGGGATACGAAACTTGCATGAATGGGAAGAGGAGCATTGTCCCTTTAAGATGACACCACGATTGTGCGAACTGGAAAAATTTTTGTTTTTTCAGAATCGCATATACGGAGCCTTTTTTGAGTGGAGCTGACCTCGGGTAATGGAGAGAATGGCAGATTTACGCAAACAAGTCAACCAGTTGCACACAAACGTTTTCCTCCTTTTGCGGTTATTTCCGAAAGTAAAGCACATAGAGATATGAGAGGTGCATCAATCGAAAGTGGAGCATGTTCCCTTTCAGATGACACCACGATTGCAAGATCTGGACACTTTTTGCTTTTTCAGAATCGAACATACGGAGCCTTCTTTAAGAGGGATCGAACTCGGGTAATGGAGAGAATGGAGAGAGAAAGTCAAAGGAATCGATATATTCGTAAGGGGAAAATTCCCTTTTCCAACAATTTTTTTGTAGTTTCCAGAAACCTTTCGCAAAGTAAGTTAAAATCATCGGGTGAACAATTTTTAACCAACCGATCTAGCGAAGCCGCCATAAAATGAAAGGAGTCTAAGAACCTGAGTTGGCCAAAGGAAAAGGAAACATAGGTCTCGGTATTTTTAGCAATAAATTTTATTTCTTCGCTGTTAAACTCGTGAGCGCCCTGCATGATTAAATGCGCGTCGTATTTTTCTAAGTTGTGTAAAAATCACCGGAATAGGTGTTTGATTCGGGACGACTCTTAACTTTAGGTTACAACTTGCGTGCACAGGGCCCCGGTACTCACCCGTCACGTGACAGTGATCTCTGACCTTTCTAAATTTGTTGATTGGCTTTTCACACGTCATACATAAAAATTCTCTGAACCCGGGTTTGTTTGTAAAGCCGTTTTCAGCTTTTCGTCCTTTGTTTTTGGTTCATTTGGAAATGGGCACTGACACTGGGTATTTGACGTCTTCCCGATAAGCTTTTCACAGATCCAACAGCGATTACAATTTTCGTAAATTTTTTTGTAACTCGGGTGACCAAATCAGCGGCTTTTTACTTTTAAACGTTTCGTTTATCTTGTCTGCTTCCTCAGAAAGCCATTGTACAAAATTAACTGCCGCGTCTTGGCCTCTATAGGTCCTTTGGCTAGTGCATTGACCGTCGCATCTGACGACCGCGTATGAATAACCGCAGGGATTATGGATTTGTGTTTTGACTGTGTTTGTATCTGTGGGCGATAATTTTCCTAACACCGACTCAAAATCAGCGTAAATGACAAAAATTGCATCTTGTTTGTTTTTGTAGTTTTCAAAATTGTAAAATGTTTTTGCCTTCGGCGGGTAATTCGACTTTACAGGGAGCCGCATCTAAACCCTGTCAATCTTCTTTGTGTCTGGTTAACTTTTCTTCTGTTTGAAAATGTGACATGCAGTTAAAGCACCACTGTTTTGGGCCGTTGTGTTGATCGATACCGCCAGTCAACCGAGAAAAGTTTTTAATCCAACAGTGGTGACTTTTTTCACCTTGGGTAAAATAAAGTAAATTGATCGGTTCGGAGAATTTTTTGCTTTTATAAAGAATATAAAGACCGTCTTTCTCATCATAACCAATTAAATTAATGGCCAAATTATTTAGCGATTCGATACGTGGGATTTGTGAAATGGGTGTTGGAAAGCTTATGTTTGTAAAATTTAGACAGTCTGTTTCTGTGTAAGTCGAGGTGCACTTTTCGCTTATATCATATTTTGGATTAACTTCAATTTGACTTTCAACGTTGTCAGAATATAACTTTAAAGCCGCTCTCAGTGACCATCGGATACACTGCTGGTCGTTGTTTTGTACATTTATGATCGCTTTTTTGTGCCCCAATTTCGCAGGTAGTGGAATATACGTGGAGCCCACCGGGTTATATTTAACCACGTTGATGTAAAAAGCTTTTACTTCATCAAAGATCCATTCCGATCTTTTTTGTGTGTGAGATTCCACGTCTTCTCTGTTTTTCCCTTTGTTCAACGAGTGCATTTTTCACGTTGGCTTTGGTTGCAACTGTTCTATTTTCGCTCGGAAAGGTAAATAGCCTACGCCAAATTCAGTTTTTTCGGGTTTTTCCAATCTAAACTGCACTTTTAGGGCCGTATGCAATTTGTAAGAACCGACTTCATTTGACTCGTCCAACGCTTTCTTCTCGATGAAAGGCTTGTAAAAATAAAAATGTGCACGAGGTCGTATTCAAAGAAACGGGCTATCAATTCCCAATTGCGGTAGTTGCCCTGAAAGCGCCTCACGTTTCTAATGTCAACTTCCGCAATTTCCTCGGGTTAAGTGTAAGCTTTAATCGCTTCAATAAAGTCTTGTCAGCGTACATGTATATAAGACATATCTGTCTTTGTGTGCAATAGGAATGTTGTATTTTTGAACCGTTTTCAACAGCTGGCGATATGACTGATGCGGGAGGTATCTAAATTGTTTCTGGTCTGCCCGTATGGCTTCAATGAGCTCGGGTTTAGTATGAGATTTACGCTTGGGAGGTGGTACCGAGATGTTATACTGCTTGGTAAAATCTTCTAAAAACCCCTTTTTGAACCGGTAAAAGGTCGTTAGTAGAGGTCTAAATTGTGAAAGCGGGGTGAAAGGGGGTGAAGGCGGAGGTGATGGAATCGTGCCTTTTTAAAATCCCTTTTGCAACCTTTTTTTCGAGTTGATAAAATAGTCGATGAGGTACCCAGAATTATAAAAACTTGAAAACGCATTTTTGGTTTTTTTTGAGTGGAAAAAAGGGTCGAGTAGGTATAGGGGTGAAAGAGGGAGAAACGGGTTGAAAGGAGCTGTGCCGGAGAACTCTCCAATCCCTACCACTGGCGTAAACACTACTTATTGGGGAGTCTAGAAAAATACCCTTAACGATGCCAGTATTTGTCTTTTAGGCAGTATGGCAATTTCCATTGGGAAAACTGGAGAAATATTTCAAAAAGGAGCTTTAAATGTTGCGTTGTCCAACAAAATTTGAACATGATTTCGATTAGATTTCTTTCGTGAAAATTCACTTTTCTTTTAATTTGCTCATTTCAAATATTTTCTTTTCAGACAGAACAATTTCATAATTGTTTCACACACTTGCAGAATTTCACCCCTTCCGGTGGGTTTGTTATTAAGTGGCAAACAATTAATTATGGGACCTCCCATGTATACAAGAAAATATCGCTTTCGTCGTCTGGTATATTTTGCGAGCTGCCGGCACACTGAACGCTGCTGCGCATGCGCGACCGCAGATGTCCACACGGCCTATGGCAGTGCTAGTGAAAAAGACGTGACACGCGCGAGGACCGACTTGGTTCAAGTCTACTGGTACCCATGTTTCAGGGTGACGCATAAATATCACAAGTGTACATGTACCTTTTCCATGCCGGTTGTGATATGTACTGCCTTGACGCTTCTGGACGCCTCGGCCATGGTTCATCAAGGCAACGTGATGATCTTCTATTTCTAAGTCTATCTCTTCATCCATGATTATATAGAAGGATGTCTCTTTTTAATTGGTTGGAGATAAGCAACCACTAATTTGCAGAAAATGGCTGATGGTTGCGATAAGAGTGATGAGGCCTCATATGATATGTCACGGACACTACTGACAAAAGATGCTGAGGATGAGAAGGGGTTTAACGTGATTCCTAAAAATGATGGAGGGAAGTGCTGCAGTTCACCTTCATCTATTCATCCAAGTGAAAACATGGGAAAGGAGCGACCTAAACAAGTTAAGTCATTACACATGTTCCCAGGAGATGACTGTCGGGATGAAAATTGCCACGAGTTGCATCATGACGATAATGTAAGACTAAGAGGTGCATGTACATGCATGGACAACTACCTACTGAAAACTTTGGATGAAATGGAAAAAAGGACTGAGAAGTTACGACAGACAGTCAAAGAGGCAGAGACAGAGAGATTGCATCTTCTTGAATCACTCAACACGTTAATGCAGAGCCAAGCTCTTGTTGCTGCTGGTTGGTACATGTACATGTATGATGGACAGATCATGTGACTTAAGCAGTAAAAACATTCAAGTGCTAAAATTAGTACAGTTGCATGAAAAAATTTGTGAAAACAGGATTGTAGTTTGTAGGCTTGTTGTTGAGTACGGACGCGTATAAGGGCAACTTGCAAAACACCACAGCGAGTTACTCTCTCACCGCATCAAGTTACGATTAATTTGACGCCATGACAAGATCTTGTAACTTGCTGTGGTGAAATACACATATGAAGATTGACCTATCTTGATAGTATCAAGAAAAAAAAACTTGCAAGTGGCCCTTACACGCTTCCGTAGTTGGTACAGAAGCTCAATGTAGGCCTACAAATGTGTACATTGAACAGGTCTTAGAAAGTAAATAATGCTAAGAAAATGAAAATGACATGCAATTAATGAAAATATCTGATTACATGTAGGCCTAATGCAAGTTCATAATAAATATGATAGGTGAAAATGTACACTGTACAATGCCCCATGAATGGAACTTTTCATGAAATGCTGATTGTCTTTTCTGGATTCATGTTCCAATTTTTGTATTTTTGTCTTTAAGGTGAAAGAGATGAACTGGAGCTTTATATGGATCGCCTTACCAATAGACTTCTTACAGTTAACATTTCAGTAGAGATTTTCCGCACTCCCCCTCAAGAAGAATCATTTCATCTTGTAAAGACCCTTCTGGGGAAACTTCAGAAAAACCTCATGCAAGGAGAAACCGATCCCAGCATGACTCGCAGATACCTGAACAGCTGCATGGCAGAAGCAAGTGGGCCAGTAGATGATGCATTTCAAGGAGCACTGTTGGGTTGTGCAGTAGAAGATCAGAAAGAAATTAGAAAGATGCTCACATTGATGTGGGAGGCAAGGGGTGATATAGACAGACAGTTGGCTGTTCTTTCTCCAATGAACTTGGCTTAGTTTGGATTGAAATGGTTTTGTTTTTGCACCTGAACTGCAAGAACACAATGCAAGATGCTATAAAGTCATTTTTTTTAGTAAGTTGGAAACCTGCCAACTCTCAATAATACAGTCATTGAGAGTTGGTGGGTTCAATAATACAATTATTGAGGGTTGGTGGACCTTTAATAATACAATTTTAGAAAAAAATGAAATGCAAAAGGGATCAACATTATTTTATTTTATTTCCTTTTGTGTTTTCCTCTTCTGACCCTAGGTAAAGTAATTGTAGGGAGTTTATTGGTCTTTAGAATTTCATTTTACTTTTTTTCCCTTTTTCTGTCATGTTGTGTTCCAAATTTTAAAAAATGCTGGCCTCGTGCACAATAGGCTGCCACTGTTTGAGTTGTGTGGTGAGTAGACTTCTCAGCTGTCCTTGAAGTTTGTGATATGAACTGTATGTGGCACTGGCAGCCCTCACGGACAGACACTTCATAGCACAGAGTTTTGAATAAAGGGGGCTTGTTTCATGATTGTGCATTCATACCCTCAGATAGTCTCCCTATTCAACAACGTGCAACTTAACCGTGTATTAACATTTGATAATGCCCTCCAGGAAGTGATAATGCCCTCTGTGTAAATCACTCACTGGAGCCTGGAGACGAGACAGTTTAGTTGATTCTGATTGGTCAAGAGTCTGTGTGCATGTGGATTGCCATGCGCGTGCCAACTGGACAAGGAATACACCGCTGTCCACAAAAGTCCCCCTTTTCTCCAAGAGGGGAAAACACTAAGTGTGGCATACATACGTTGTACATTGAGGTATGGTCATCTACTCAAAATTTCTTATGTTGGGTTAGATGGTGTGTGGACTGGCACATCTGCACACTTTCTCCAGCATTTGAATTAAACTCTGAATTTGAAAATGGCTGTATGTACATGTATGTTACATGTAAGTATTCGTGTTACCCAGTATTCAGAACCCACAGTTTGTTCATTCCACAAATACTAATGTATGTACGTGTACGAGACAAGATACCTCTCCCGTGAAACATACTTGTATGGTTAATCCACTACCCCTGGGAACTCATGTACATGTATACACATAGGTAGTAATCTTGACCATTTAATCCTACGAAGGAAAATTTCTGTTGGGTTTCCATAAATAAATTTCATTTAACCACTGACCTGAAAAAACTGGTGTGTTCAGGATGTGATGAGGGTACAAAATGTACATGCTTTCATAAATCACTGCGCAAGCCATATTGGTTTGATGATTTTATGGAACGAGATGGAAGAACAGAAGAGTGAAGAAAGACTACAGTAGTTAAGTGTGTAGGATTTGTTCCAAAGTGTGTGCTAAATGGCAGAGTTGGATGAGGTTTTGCATACCTCCTGACAAACCCCATGCAGTCATTTTGTGTTAAATATACATGTACAGTACATGTACATCTATGTAATTTTACACATTGTACACTTTGATCCACTTACAATGTACTTGATATTGGAGTAATTATGAACACACTGGTTACATGTACATCTCAGTTGAATGTTTTTTCCCCAAATCATTTATTCCTTGCAAAATGCCCCATTGTGATGAGAGGTTTCAGTAGCCATGGGATAAACATGAAGTTGATTCAGTTAAATTTATTTTGATTAAGTTTAATAGTACATGTAATTCAACTGTCTACTGTCCGTGAAATCTCTCTTGTAAAGGTTTACAAAACCAGAAGTACTTGGCTTATTTCTCCCAGGGTTTGCAGTCAACTCACTACATTTTTTTTATATGAATCACCCAAAATTATTAAATGATTACAGGAGGACTTGCTAGTTTAATTATTTGAATATCACAGCAAGAAATACATGTACAGTGCTTTTTCATATCAACGCAGTACAGTCTATCAATATGCGCGTTTCACAGTATTGCGCCTCCAAGAGTTTGCAATGCGTTGGCCAATCATAATGCGTGAAATCTGTCGACCCGATGCGCCTTTGGAAAGGGTCAAAGATTTTGTACATTGTGATTGGCCAGTGCATTACAAACTCTTGAAGGCACCTACACTATGAATTGCACATATTGATATACATGTACATGTGTGTACAACAAAAACTAACTGACTGGAAGTTGTTTCACAAACGAAACATTACAAAAGCAAAACATATTAAACAAAATAAATGGAAGTTGGTTAGTTGTGAATACTTTGATCTATAACTCTTTAAAAGAAAAATCTAGGTACACTGTATGTGTAGCTATGTACATGCAAACTTTCGGTACATGGAAAGTACCAGTAACAATGCACTATAATGAATATTTATATCACAAAAAGTAACGTACTCTGCATAGCTCTTTTGACCTTTTTGTTGATCTATTTAAGACTGGAGCTACATTTTTGTAAACACCGTGAAAAACTTCAAATGATTTGTACACATTTTAATGTGAGCTTCCCCTGACATCAGGAAGCAATCCATGGGACAATGTACATGTTTTCAGCAAATACACATTCCTCAGATGGCACTGTTTTGCCCGATTAAAAGTGTCTGCTTCCACCAAAGCAATGGGTGATGATCAAGGTAATTAGAGTCATGAGTGCGCAGCTAGCAACTTCCATTTAGTATGGGTATATCTTTTTATTTATACATGTAAATATTTTTGTTTTCCCACTTCATTGACGCAAGATCTCTGATTACCCATACATGTACTTGCTATTCAAACAAATAAATACAGGCGTGATACATGTAATTTATCTAAATCGGTTCACCATAAAAATTGGTGCCTGCACATGGTCTTTTTATTTGGACGGTGTAAAATGTTAAAATTGAATGTATAAATTGAAACCATGTGCAGTATGTGGCTCCTTTTTAATATTAGACCTGTGAATATGTTTACTTGTATACTGAAAAAAAAAATCAGGAAAAAATCCATCTAAAGCAGTACTTTCAATAACATTTTAAATGATTCTTTTTAGGTTATGTGATCCATGACCCAAACTTGCCAGCCCCATGTTTGTGTTGGTTCCATTAAGTACTTAACGTGGAGTTCAATATTGCCATTAGGAGTTTTTAATTTACAAGATATTCTTATATTTTGAGGATTTTGTCAAGAATACTTCACTTTTACAGATTCTTTACTGTCCAGTTATGAATTTATTTTGAGGTGTGACACTAAAACATTAAATCTCAATACTCTTTGTTTTGTGACTAGTTTTAGCAGTCAGCTTGGTACTCAGGAACAGATGTAGATGCACTTCAACAGTCTTTACTCTTTGGCATAAAATGCATTGATGGTAACATGTTTAAAAATGTCAGCTCTCAGCCAATTAAAAAACAGCAAACAGAGGCGTATTCAGGTTTTGCATGGAGGGGGATAATACAGTACTTTTTTCAATTGCAAGGAAACCCTCAACCACCCCCAGGTGGTAAGTTTCCAAAATGCTTAAAACTTAATGAATGGAAAACATGCTTTCCACTGGATATGGTACAGTACACATACATGTAGATGCCAGTCCACTGTAGTTACACATTCGATCATTCAGCCTGATAACGATGAATTGAAGATAAAGAAATTTTAAATATCAGCAAAGACATTAAAATGTCTAATTCAGCATTTTTTATAAGTTGGTGCACAGATTTTTTTGAAGGCAAATTTTAAAGGACAAATAAAGACGAAACAAAATTATTGTCTATGGTCTCATGAAAAAAAAAGCGTCAAGTCAGAGAGGAGAATACAAAAACTACCCCCCCCCCAAAAAAAAAACAACAAAAGGTTACCAATAACAAAAGAGGACCAAAGCTCGCAAACTTGAAATCGGGGACCTTGCCATCAGTCAGACAGCAGACCAAAATCCCTTTTTTTTTTTTATTTATATCAGTAAACTGTGAGGGCGGATCTGAGACTTCTCAAAACAAAAACATTTTTTTCCAGTTATGAATTGGAAGATCAGCAGATCTGAGCACCAACTTTCAAAAAAAAATGTTAACAGTTATGTGTATGGGTAATCCAGACAATTATTTAACTCAAATTATTAACTTGACTGAGCTGTAGGGTATACAATTGAGGTAACAATACATAAAGAGGTTGCTGTTGTACACTAGTACAGTGTTGGTTTTTAGTAACTCCACATTAGAGACTGAAATTCGATCAGGAATTGCAATTATTCCCAGTTGAATTAAATAATGCAAGCTTGGTTGGACACATCTAGCCCTACCAATGATTTGACCATCTTATCAATGCTTACCACATTACCTGTGGAGGAAAATAAAATGATTCCATACATTCTGTAGCTAATATATGGACAGTCAGTGAGCATCTTCAGTTAACTTTATAATATAAAATGTACATAAATGATTGCCACATACATACCGTGGCACATGTATATATTTTAGAATACAGCAGTCTCTTTTCATTTCAAAGTCTGACAGACACCATTTTCATTCATGGAGCTTTATTTTGGCCAGGAAGAAATTAAACGTCAAGTATTTTCTCAGGATGTCAAGATCCACTTTAATTTGGATATACGTGTAATTGTGCCCAGGCCATTACCACAAAGAAGGGACAGTTTCTCTTGTTAGGAAAGTTGAGACCGAGTTGTGGGTGCAGTTTTTCCCATGTTGTTTGTCCCCACACCACCTATCAATGCATTTCAATTGTTCCCAGAAGTACAAGATGAGTACATGCACTAGTCTCCGTGTAAAAGAATGTACACGTAGTGTTGGAACAACATGGGTTTTAGATATATGTACGTGTATTTGTGGGTGAAGTGTCCCTCTGTGAGGCTGTGGGCAGAGCCTATGCCCAGGACACAGGTATAAAACATCATTGACTTCATCCCCCCAGAACTAAGTTGTTATCATATCTCAAATGAATTTGTCACCGTGCTTTAAAAGATGAGTGAGGACATCATATTCAAAATTGATTTTGGACATCATGGTAGCATTTTTGAACACCAATGTGAAAACTCATTTTAATGGCATAGAATTTCAATCAATGCAATTATTGCAAATCCCCACTTCTTAGCACCACGAACACCTTCCAGATGCAGATCTTCCCTTAACACTTAGAATTGTTATTTACAGGTGTGAATATGCAAATGTGATATCCATCTGAGTCATGTCTCATAGGTGATGACTGAAGAACAAAAATGATGACTTATCTTTCTTTTAAGAATGTACTTCAACTCACCCCAAGGCCTCCCTATTTTCTGCACAAGATTTTGATTTTGGGGGACAAAAAGCCTCTTTCAGTTTTTCTATTTTACAGAGACATTTTAGTCTTAAAAAAGAAATCATCACACCTGGCATGACATGTAAGAGGTAGCGCAAGTGTGTATGGGGCAGGCAGCCCTTGAAAAACATGTATACACAGCATGCTCTAACTTAATCAGTCATTCTACATCAGGGGCTGGTAGAAGAACGTGAGGAATCCATTGGCTCCTTTACATTGTAAATGTACTTTGAACTATCGCAAGAGTGTTTCTTTTGAATGTAAATATATGTATATATAAAGCTCCAAGTAAATGTGTGTGTGATGTCTGTTCAGAACAGACAACTGCATTCTGAAAAGGGCAGTATATAGTGGCAGCTTTTAATGAACTCAACAGAATTTCAACATGAACACAAATATGCAGAAAAATGGAATGCAAATAGAACAATATGCAAATGCATGTACATCTCACAGGCCAAAAGAATCAAGCTTTTCTTAAAACAATACAAATGTATGAATACTCTGAGATAACGGTATATGTAAGTACTTACACTCAAATAACAAAATTAAACCAATTTTAGAAATTCCATTGTTCCTTGAATGCTAGTATATATATCTAAATATATAAACAAGCAATTAATTACAAAAAAAGACCTATCAGCAAAATGAGTAAGTGGAGGGTTTAGCATATGTCGGTGATAAAGAAATACATTCTACGATGATTTTTTTGGGGGGGCCTACATGTACTCCTATACGTGCCTAAGCCATTACCATGCTGAAGGGACCATTTCTAAAGTTAAGATAAAGTTGTATGGACTTTTTTTGGGGGGTAGGGGTGTTCATCATATGTGTAGCCCCCAAAAAACTATGGACCAACTATGTGTGTGCATGTTGCATTCTTTCTCCTTCAACAGACATGCAGGAAATACATGCAAACATCAACCATGTCCATCACGATGCTGATTTATCCTTACATAGTCTCTCAAAAATCAATTTTTATGTACAGGATTAAAAGGACATAGACGTCATCAAGAATGCATGGTCAAGCATACACTTTCTGTGTAACTGATAACTACATGTTCAAGTGTTAGCAAACACATGTACATGTACCTTGTTCACAAAGAATGCTCTCCACGAGGATACAAATTTTAAGTATTTTGTGATTGTTGCCAAAATACATGTGTAACACAAAAACTGTTTGCTGTTGGGATATTATCACTTCCTCAATGAGGCATGGTAACCTTAGCAAAGTGACAATAATATGTGACAAATCTGTGTTCTCTCGCTATGCTCTGCAACTCTGCAAAGTGGCCAACAAGAACTACATGTTTCTTGATGCAATATATGAGGAAAACCATTTCTGAGATATTCTTTGTTTCTGCGGGAAACAAAGATGGGCTATATCAACTATATCAAGGAACTATTGAGCACAAAATTACTGCAGGTCTGGCTCTGAAGACATGGTTGAAACTGTTTTACATGTGCATTTTTTCTAGTCTGCCCCCCTCATCTCATTTGTCTTTGGAAAAAACTATTTCCTAGTCTTTGAAAACAAAACAAAGTAGTTTTTATGACAAAGATCACCTTTATAGATATTTCACACCATAAAAATTGTGTTTCTGTTAAGATTGTTATGACAAGAATAAAAGGAGTGTTAATAACAATGCTGAGCAGCAAAGACCAACAGAAATATCCTGGTCAATGAAGAACACCTGACCACAAACTTGCCTGAAATGCATACATATACCATTGAATTAAAGTATCTGGCATTTCATTTGCTGCTTTTTTCCCTTTGTTCTCTGTTTAGTTGGTCTAAGCTGTATTGTTTGGTCCTGGTCGTTCCCACCATTACTGTCTCCATCGTTGCTTGGAGGGGGCACTGTGGTGTTGAAAATGCCTATTGAATTCAAAAAGGTGATGGAAACAATCACAATTAGAAATGCAAATTCTTATTTGTGTGATGGATATACATACATGTATATCCCTGATGTAAGTTGATTGAGTGTGAAGAGGGAAAAAGACATGTACATACATGTATCAACACTGATGCATATCTGAGGAGCATGAGCTGAACTATGTGTACAACTGTGCATGTAATACATATTACATATAACTTGGGAATATTTACGTAGAATATATGCATATACACACATGGAAAGCTATTCCTGATTTGAAAATGGTTTACCGGTATACGAATGGACCAACTAAAGGTACATGCAAACTGCTTATAGCTACACTTCTGTTTACATAATGTAATCATGACATGACATACCAATTTTGGTGTTTGTTGTAGCATTGTCTTCTGCCTCTTGTGTCTGAAGCTTTTGCATATATTTATCAAGTAGATAAAGGAACACTTCATCAATATTTAGATTCTCTTTGACAGATGCTCGGTAGAAACGTAGCTTCAGTCTTTTAGCTAAGGCCTCTGCTTCCTCTCTGTGAAAATGAAGGAATGAACTAGTATTACAAAATTACATGAAACTGAGTGAACTACTTTTGCAAACAGGCAAAATAGAGTTCTGAGTCACCTACCAACAATTTTATGTGAAAGAAATCTGTACTTGAATAATGCAGTTCGCTAGCTAATACATGTACTTTGCACACTCCAGGTCAGGGGTACAGGAACCATGTAATTTAAAGTAGGGTTGAAAAAGTTTTTTGCTATTCGATCAATTGCTTGCTGAGTAAATTTTTCAGTTGCATTTAGCTACAAGTGGTTCAATTATTTAAATCCTTTCAAAGAAAATAAAGGCTTCCTTTCAGAAAGCATTTAAGAATGGCAAAAGATGTTTTAAAACCAAAACTCTTTGAGTATTTCACATGTAGAACTAGACAATAAAATGAAACAGTGGATATTTAGCCATTGCCAGCAAATTCAAGTAAACAGTATTTAGCCAGCTACAAGTAGACAGAACCCTCTTTGATACATACAAATAAAGCTATGAAAATTATGAAATTACCACTAATTGCCAAGTATGGTTCACAGTGTGGGGACAAGTGCTCCCATCTTGAGATCACCTGATACGCTCTCGGCCCAGGGTCTGATTCCCCAGCCATTGGGCCCAGGGTCTGATTCCCCAGCCATTGGGCCCAGGGTCTGATTCCCCAGCCATTGGGCCCAGGGTCTGATTCCCCAGCCATTGTCCTCCCTCTTTTTCTTTGCCAAAAATTAAGAATATTCTTCTACTGTTATTTTAAAATTAACTCTAACATGTAACTACAAAGTACATGTATTACAGTTTCTTTTCCTCCACAGGAGGATTTTTTTTAAACATCTGACATTGTAAAATGGTCTGATTTCCACCTCATGAAAACAAAGTCAGGCCTAGGTTGGCACAAAACTAGACTAAGATTTGTCATGGTAAGAATTTTCAGTCCCCCAAAAAACAGTCACCGTGTGTGTGTCCAGCAATATATCATGAATTAAATTTGCCAGCGATGGCTAAATATCCACAGCCTTTAATTCCTAAGAATACAACAGTTCTCTTTAGAAAGACGAATCACCTACATGTACAATGCCGATACATGTACCTGTACATAAAAAGATACATGTATACCGCCAAATGTCTTTTAAAACTGCCACTTATTTTTAAATCTGTATTTTCTCACAAATTCACTGACATGTCTAATTAAGAGAGCTACATGTACATGTACGTGAAGTTCAAACTCATTTTGTTGTAATAAAGACATGTAATCAATGTAAAATGTGAAACACCCAACATCTGAGGAAACCACGCAACATGTACATTTTATTTGAGTAGCAATATTAAGCCCCCACCAAACACTATGTACATGTATGTGCACCATGTACATGACGAACTGTGTGACCATTGAGAGGAGAGGTTTTCCAGGGCATGATTCTTGGGCAGAGGATGCATTGCTGAAGACTACATACAGGAGGAAGGTTTAGAAATTGGGAAGGAATGTCACTCTAGATATTTCTGAGAGACATGGAAGAGGCAGTAGGGAACAAGACCTACAGGTAGGAATGGTCCAAGGGGTAAATTGAAGGAGACAGAAGGTTTGATAACTGTTGCACAGGACCAGTCACTGTGGATGAATGTGATGAAGGTGAGGGTAGAGCCAGCTAATGTATCTCTTAACGTGTATGACATGTGGCGAGAAAGAGAACACTTATTTCAATTGGATTGTTGATGTAGCAAGATGGCACAGAAAGTATACAAAGGGAAGCATGAAAAGTTAGCCAGGGTGATCCACTGGGATGTTTGCTGGAAGGAATCAAGGTAGGAAACAAGTGGAGCAAACACATTCTGAAGAAGTTCTGGAAACGGAAGAAGTGAAGGTTGTGTGGGACTTCAACATTTAGACTGACCATGTTGTAGAGCATAAGCAGTTGGATGTTTTCCCAGATCAGAAAGTGGGGATGTGCCACTGGGTATCATTCCTTGTAGGTGTGGGTGACTTTGAGATATTTAATAGTCATGGCAGTTGTCAATAATAAGTTGACAAGTCGCAGCCTATTTCCAAAAGTACCACCCATGAGTAGAACAAAGCACAATATTGCTACAGGCACAACTCAAATGATGCCAGCAGTGGCCAGACTCATCTACATTTTGTACCTGTAGGTAGGTCTTTTATTTTTGTTACTTTTTGGGAGAGTGATGAATGCATTTCATGGATGTTTGTGTCGATATTCGAGAGAATGATATCCAGGCTTTGTTCAGATCTTTAAAAAAAAAAATCAAAATCTTAAATTATGAAAGCAACATCATGTGGTTACATCTGGGAGTACACAGCTATGGAACCATCAGCATTCATATTTACATGCACACAGCACTGCAAAAATTGGGACAATTTTGTTGGAGATCAGTCTCTTGTTGAAGTGTGAAAAACTTCATGCTGATAAAGAATCGTCAAGGTGATGTGGGTAATGGTGACAGGGAGGAAGAATATATGAGAACCCAGCAAGTTCTGCTGGTCCAGTCAAATCATTTGACTTGTACATGTCCTTTTTTACAAAGACTTAACCTACACGGTGACATGTTGTGGAAATGCTAAAAAAGGTAAACAAAATGGTGACACTGTTTGATATAAATATCAAATATGGTCGGTCATTAAGACAGGATTTAAACGAGTCTAATGCAGCATCACCTATCTCAATACAAGATTTGGGGCAGTTGGAAAAATGGCCTGTTCATCTGTGTCAAATGCTAAGTCAAGCACCATAAGAAATGATCTCTTGCAGGTTTCCATAGGTCACAAATTAAATAAGCAAATTAATAATGGTAATGCAGAGTGTTCTTAAAAAAGAAGGTACATGTATTTTCATTAAGACTACCCTTCAAGAGTTTTACTCAGATGTGACAAGTTAGACACTTGTCTATAATTTCTTCATATCATCTTTATTTAGACTGAACTTCTTTGTCAATCTGGGCAACTTTCATAACATTAGGTACAGAATCACACAGTAAACTCTCCTTAATGAGGGTGAAGTTAAGTGAAGTTAAACATTGATTAAACAGCCAAGGAGAGTGGATGGGGTCTAGTTTGCAGGATTTACACATACATGTACATAGATGAGGATTCCATGAGAATAACAGCCACATCATTATCTGTCACCTGCTGGAATGATGTAAGATGTTAATTAACACAGACTTCATCTCTGTGGAACAAATTATCATACTGGAAACCACTGCGAATCTCCTAGATCTTCTCAGCTCAACAGCAGAATTTGTTGCCTGGTTTCTGCTCATTCTGGCTTTCAGGGAGAGGATATACAATACAAGACATTGGTGGAGTAATTGCTTAGTAACTTCAAAGAGCTGCTTCTGATCTTTGGAATTAACCAAAAAACAAGCTCTCTGTAGTACATGTAGTTTGAAAGCTGTTGACACGTGATTGACCTTTTACTTTTGTTCTTAATGGAACTGGTAATCACTTTCAAGAGACAATCCTTTTCATGCTCGCTCTACACATTGTTCTACGTAGTAGTTTGAATACCACAGTTTGCTGAATCTTGAATGTGCATCTTTGCATGGGACGTGTTTACTGACCTGCGCCTTGGCTCAAAGATCGGGTATGGAGGTTAAGTTGAGTGAGTCCAAAACTACAGTGTCATTGCAGAATTGAATGCTCATTATAGCTTATTTGGAGATGGCTTTGGTCGTAGTATTTGGTTTATCAACAGATCACATGTACAAGTAACTGAATTAGGCATGAACATTTATCCATCTGAAGTGTGTCAGTGCCAGCGGGCACCAATTTAGAGCAATTTAAGATATCAAATCATGAATCCAATGAGACTTGCTGAACAATGTATGCGATCCAACTCATTGATGTGATCCAACCTTGTTCCCATGTGCTTGACCTCTCATTGAGGGTGCACAAACACTGGCCATGTACATGTACAGTGTTGTTGAGGTTGTATGCGATAGTAACAATATGCAGAGCAGTGTTATAAACTTTGTTTACTGCTAGGCCAGGACGTCTGTGTGAAACCCAGAGTAATAAGTTAAAGGAGATATGTGTGAGTGAAAATAGAAACATTCACACAAGTTTTTCTTTGTTTATGAATGATATATTCATACATTTATTCATCATTAATCTCACTCTATCTCCACCATGGCGTTAATTTACACTAACCTAGCAACTTACCCATTTTCAACATCTATTTTTGTGTTGGGGAGATGTTAATTTATATAACCGGTTGTGCCCTTACCCAACATATGCTCAGTGCTTGTCGGAGAGCTTGCAAAAAACCTCACAAGCTTACTCGGGTGGGACTTGAACTCACGACCTCCTGCATACTACATGTACATGTAGTGCAAATGTCTTAACCACTCGACCACCGAGCTTGCTGGGTTCGGCTGGCTGGTCGGAGTCAAATGGTACCGCGACCTATTTTCAAGATGTATTTTTGCGTTGGGGAGATGTTAATTTAAATGGACTTTGCCCTTACTTAACGTATATTAATAAGCACTGAGCATACAGTGCTTATTAACATACGTTGGGTAAGGGCAAAACCCATTATACAAATTAACTTACCCACTGTTGAAATTCACTTACCGCTAAGGAAAATCCACTTACCGCTTGGAAGTGGGTAAGCGTTAATTTTGAGACTTGATCAGTAGAGACTACAGCAACTTAATAGAAGTTCCTACAAGGTGTACAGTGTAAAATCAGGGGTGGCACAGAGTGACTAAATTGGTACTCACGGAGCTACAACTGCTTCATCCACTAGATCTATTTTGTTTTGTACAAGCACCAGTGGTATACACCCCACTTCTTCTTCAACTTTTCGCTTCCATTTTTCCACTGCTTCAAAGGATGCTTTGTCTACAGTTGAAAACACAACAACACCAGCCTGGGCTCCTGCAATAAGGAAAGGTAAAAATGATTGACAATTCAACTTCATACTTCATTAAGGGTTAACTCCCATCAGTTGGAAATCTGCAGGAACAAGCTAAAATATTTGTTTTATCGTAAGCAGAGCACTGACTTCCCAACTGACCATGCATGCACTGTTTTCATATGCATGAATAATGTGTTCACGTGGGCTACTACATATTAAATTTATTATTAAGTTTATTTTGTAACTGTAAACATGTCTTAAATATTTACAATAAAAATGTAAATGATGACTGTCAAGAGTACACAAACAAGTTGAAGGAACAGCGATTGTACTCTCACATACAAATTGCCATGCACAAATGGTGCCTTGTAGGGATGATTTTCAGTTTCACACAATAAAGGGCTTATTTCATTTTTTTTTTGCTGGCTAATTTAATTGGAATAGGTGAGACAAGTGAAATTAAATCCAGATTTAAATGGACTTCAAATTAATTTTCTTGGATGGGATCTGTCTTA
This sequence comes from Acanthaster planci, assembly GCF_054643075.1. Taxonomy (NCBI): domain Eukaryota; kingdom Metazoa; phylum Echinodermata; class Asteroidea; order Valvatida; family Acanthasteridae; genus Acanthaster; species Acanthaster planci. The sequence goes on from NC_141794.1 coordinate 8,606,727, forward strand.
ATCCATTTCCCACAGACGGGAAAATTACATCTGAGAAAAACTTATTTGCTGGGTGATTTTGACGAAAACTGACAGACTTATGAAACTCGCACTCAAAGTAATGATTTCTTGAATGAATTACAGTCATGCTTTCCGGCCGACAATTGACAAACCTACCAGAATAACAATTAATATGGTCTTCCTTTCCATGGAGGAAGGACACAGGAGTAGCAACTTTGGCACTTCAAAGTGTTCAATGGTGGTTGCCGCTGAGTCAGATGGATAATAGAAAACATCCTAAAAATGCCTGATTACTGCCTGCATCTTAGCCGGACAAGCGGGGCCAGTAATATCCTAGCCATACTTTTAGTTTTTTCTTGCTGTTAAATACAGATAACATGTATTGCTGTGACCAGGAATTACAGAGAGAAAAATCTCTGATGTTAGACCAACTTTTGCCATCCTAAATAAACTTTCTAAATTTTGATACACTGTTCCATTATCCATGCAAAGTTGTTAATTTCTTTCTCCTCCCTCCAATACATCAGTTTTCAAAGACTTGGTACAAATTTGGCTAAGACTGGTCAACAAAATGTTGTCTTTTACTGGAAAGCTAAGTTCATAAACTTTTGTAACAAAATGCGCTATTTCACCACAGCAAGTGATCATGAAATCTCCTAAAATACGCTTTTGTACAAATGCCATAATGAAAATGATTCAACAAAACAAAAAAATCTTGTAAACAACCCAGCTATTTATTCCCAAAATAATTCCAAAAGAAAGTGCTCATTAAGGGCAATGACTGCACGTATAGATTTAGGGGACACAGCACAATGCAAGCAATTGCTCAAGCATTAAATTTGATGTTGTCATGAGACCATACCAAGCACCAACAAAGGCATGAATATTCAATTTCCTACACCTCAGTGCACAAAGTTTTAAGGATGTAGATTATCAGCAACAAATTGCTGCGGCTATTATAGGGTATAAAGGAGTTTTGTGGTTGTGAAACAGATGGTGCGTAGCAAGCGTTCCCTGCGCTCTCGCTATGGACATATCAGGCATGCCAGAAAGAGGTAAGTGGCCAGATGTTACAGCCCGGGCAGTTCAAACTCCTTCAGTGTCCTTCCTCTATGCCCTAACAGATTATATTTTCATCAACAGCACTGAACCTCATTCAACTGGAATCGTATAATCTGAGTTTAGTGATCATCTACCTATATGTATTTTAACATTTGGGCCCACTTTGATCAAAACCAAAGAAAAACATTTATTTAATTGGAAATATTTGTCCCTCAAATATGAATAACCTTAAAAATAAATTAACTAACACTTATTGGAACTCAGTACTGTTGACGGATAATGTTGATGGATTTTATACTTCACACAAATGCTTAATTATTTATTTGACAAACATGTACCTTATAAGACAGAACATAACGTAAAAATGTCTATGTTAACTCATGGATGAAATGGGGCTATTCAAATCTACATGTATAACGCGGAAATGAACATTATACAAACAACATCTCAGTAATCTTACGGATACCAGTAAGCATAAATATATGTATGTTACAAATGAACAAACTTGCGTCATCAGAACAGCTAAAAAATTTCTACACCAAGATGATCAACAAAAAAAATAACATAATACTTGGAAACTTGTTAATGGTATTCTGAAGAAAAACACAATAAACATCCAGCCTCCCACTGTGTTCGAAATAAACGCCAGCATTGTACATGTAGATCCCAAAACAATTACTGACCAATTTAACAATTTTTTTCACGAATGTAGGCCCTGAACTACCTCAAAGGATCCTTCAATCCAATGTACACCCACTTGATTATCTTAGTGAGGACTTCCCTAATTCCTTGTTCCTTATGCCAGTAACAACTGATGAACTTTACAATTGTAAAAAAAGCTTCCGAGTAAAAACAATGGAGGACATGATAAGGCAATTGACACTATTAATCTGCAACTATGTAAACTCTCTGAGTGGCTTAAATGTAATAAATTATCCATTAACTTAAACAAAACCCAATGAATGCTGTTTTTTATTGTAAAGTTACTAAGAGTATCACTGTTCACTTAAATAATACAAAAACAGAACAAGTTGATACCTATCAATTTTTAGGTGTAACTATTGACAATAAACTTTCTTGGAAGCAACATGGCCAAAAGCAAAAGGTACTCATGTCACTTTCTCAGAACCAAAACATCCTAAAAAAAAACTAAGACATGACTTACCTTCATAAACCTTATTTTTAATTTATAATATTTTGTCCCTACCACACCTTCAGTATAGTGTCTTAGCATGGGGTAACAGTTAACCCTCCTCTATGAATAAATTGTATATTATGCCAAAGAAAACATTAAGAGAAATTAATAATGCTAAATCTACAGAACATTCTGCGCCGTTATTTGGTTTATACAAAACCTTGTCAGTCTTTAATTCTATAAATACCACCTTAGTGTACACTGTACTGATGTACAAATTTGAAATGAAAACTCTTCCTGTAAATATACACTTATTATTTGGCAAAAACTCAAATATTCATTCTCACAACACACGGTCAGCCGCAAATCTACACCTCCATGAAGCACGGATATTTTTTATTTATCCACAGTCAGAAATCAAGTGCCTCTTGTATAGAACCACCTCAAACAATACCTACTTTTAGGTCACTTGAGCTTTTTAAAACGTACCTTAAAATATTGCTGTTGTCACATTATACTGATAATCAAATAACTTACATGTACATGTATAATCATATCATTCCACACACTGTTGAAAATTTATCATTATCATCTCTAGCTACTTCCTTTTTTTCATAAATATTCTTTCTCATACCGGTATGTTCCGTCATTGTTTGTCATTCTATTGCCTCTCTTTTTTCTTATTCTTTTTTATTTGAGTGGTTCACTCCCTCCCTTGTAGTTATTATCATAGTCATTTATTTAGTTAATATGAAATAGGATTACTGATGCAAATGTGGATAGCTTATTCTGTTTCTGATCTTGTAGAGTAATACATAATAGTTCATTTCATGTATTTAAATGATTATAAATGGGTTCCAGATCTTGTACAAGCATTTGCATCTGCTCTGGAATCCTCATATCATTTCCATTATTTTGATATTAAATTCGTGTTAATATTTTATTTAGGATATGGAAATAAAACTAAACTAAACTAAACTGAACTATACTGACCTGCACCTCAAACTGCTGGGTGCACAACAGGGTTAGAATAACCATGCTGCTGTGCAGGTGGCATATCACTCCACGCATACATGTACATGTATTTTGATGCCTAAATGAGGCATAAGCATTATTCATTGAAAGACATAATCCAAGCCGACAAATTTTGTTACAGAAATGTTCACATTGTTTGATTTTTTTCAAGAAAGATAAAATCTTAAAATCCAATTTGTCATGAAACATCCATCTGTGACTACACTACACTTAAAAAGGACGTTACAGTAATTGCCAAATTTTTATATTCAAATCTACCATAGAAAAAATAAACCGTATGTTGACGATCACACAGTTTGCATGTGTACATGCATTGTATGAACACTTCCATAGCATGGCAGTATTACATACATGTATGTATGCATCTGTAAAAGATCATGGAGAGTAGGCTCATGGCTATTAAAACAAAGTTTATGACCACAAAGTAGGGGCTGTTTATAGCAAGTTCCAAGCAACACATGTACAGGCGCTTTGATAAGGCCTGGTACATGTACCCAGTAGCTGTCTCAACAGGGTGGCTTCCATTGGCCTTTTTTTCTGTGCTGTCAGTGGACAGGTTGAAAAGCACTAACACCATGAATAATAAAGGCTACATGTACATGTATGGTCACCAGTAACAAAATTTGGGAGTGATGTGGCAGGAGCAGAACTGCAAGGAATGATGTGTTGCATCTACAGTATGTACATGTACACATAAATTTTCCTTCAAATTTAGTCAATACCATCGAAAGACACTAAGAATATTGTGATTGGATGGCAAGTTTTCCTGAAGTAACATTTTGTCATGTACAATGTGGAGTAAATACGGTACAGTGTACATGTATCTCATCGTTTGACAGACTAAATGTGAAATACATGTACATGTATGTACACATTTACATGTACTATGACAACAAAGGATTGACTGGCCTTCCCTTCAGTTTAAGGTTAAATGCACTATTTATAAACAACACGAATCGATTACTGACGTGGTGACCACATAACATGGAATGTAAAAGTGGTAATTGTTCTTTGTTTTATGTACATATCCGAAAAATGGTACTTTCGATTTGGACCATGGTGTATTCAGTATTGCGCTTTGTACCAGTATTACCCCTTCAATGGCTAAACGGCCCAAATCAAAGTGACTAAATTTCACTCTTTCGTAAAGCAGACACGAATGATTTATGCAGGACATTAAAATGTATTCCTTGGTGTTTACTAGAGGTAACAGATAACTGTGATTAATCAACATCATTGTTACATGACCTGATGGAAGCTGCTCTAATTGATGTTGTGCCTACAGTTCAACCTTGCTTTCCATCTCCACCTTGGTTTCATGCCGAAGTATGCAAGCCATCAAAAAGAAGGAGAGAACTTTCAGATGGAAACATGCCCTTCCTTATGAAGTAAATATCACTACATTTAAGTTAGGAAGATCTAACTCGGCTTCCTGGAAAGGTGTTGATTACCTGAAGTCTTCAGCTGGCGACTTGGGAAAAATCCAAAATGCTTCTGGAACTTTGTGAAGGCTAGATCTCAAAAGCACTCAAACCCTTCAGCTCTGCGAAATGGAGCATCGCATGTAACTGCATCTGATCCTACAAGCAAAGCAGCTCTTTTGATGGAATATTTCCATATTGGTTTACAATCAACTCTTTGACGATACATGTACATATCCAAACTGTGTGTCTTAATCAGCTAAAATTATTTTAAAAGATAAAATCGCTGATTTTATAAATGAGGCCTTCCTTCAAATGTCCTCATATTTCACCACTTGATCTTGGTACCTTGGAAGCTTCCCTTCCTGCTCCCAGCCCCCTTCCAAAACTCTAACCATGGGATATTCATGTGCAGCTAAGAATATTAGAAATGTGATTGAGTGTATCATGTGGCCTGGATCCATTTCAAAGAAACTTTTGATGCACTGTTATGGTTAATGCATTCTGTCAAACCGATGTTTTTCCTGACAGTTGGAAACACACTGCTGTGTCGCCATTGCTGAAGAACCCAAGATTAGATTGTGTTCTGAGCAATTATGCGGTTGGTCAAAAAAGTAGCTTTAGTTTCATATCTAAACAAGTTGAGAAGGTAGTGGTTGAATAGGTTAATGAACAAATGGCGTCACATTCACTGTACCCACCTTATCAGTTGGCCTATAGAAAACAACACACCATCTTCATTTACTGGACACTTACAAACACGTGAAGGACTGTCTGGTGTCCACTCTAGCCTGACAGACATAATCTATTGACGCCTGAGTATTTCAGCCTGGCCTGCAGCCTTGTAAAAAGAGCCCAGATTGTGCGGTGATATATAAGTTTTTTTGTTCACGAACCTGGCTCAGTGTGCTGCTGACCTCTTTTAAATAGGGGCCAGATTAGCATGCAGTGGTGCTGTGTGGCTCATTGCTGCGGTGGTGGAGCACTTTTGTCCCTGGTGGTAATCCGCTTGCTCTAAATGCCCCAAACCGTGGTATACTGTTTCAAAACAAGGCTGGATTATCTCCACTTTTGAGAGTGAAAAAATGTCAGTAATGCCCAGCAGCCTGGTCTTTTGTTACAGGGCCCTGTTCCCTTTGTCCGAGTTCAGAGACCCCGACCACACATATAAAGCATACGGTACGTGTCTGGATCAGGATGGCATCAATGCCATTGCAATCGATTGGTTTCAGTCTTATTAATCAGGAAGTTCTCAATGAATATCTGTAAACGGAGTGCTCTTTGATAATTTTAACTTACCTTGTGGTGTTCCTCAAGGCTCATGTTTTGGACCTTTACTGTTTGTAATTTACTTCAGTTTTTTGAAATCATAGAACCATGCCTACCGGAAGTCCATCCACACGCTAATGATACTCATGTACATGTAGGTAGCATTTATGCCTTGATTAGCTACAGACCAAGCAACAGTTTTAGAGACATTAAATGGTTGTGTATAGGTACATGTGGTTTGTAACTGGATGTTCAAAGATAAATTGATGATTAACGATGCAAAGATTTTTTGGTCATTGGTACGAAGCAACAATTATCTAAAATTAATATCGATCATACAATCGTCGACAATAATTGCATCACTCCTGTCTCTTGTGTAAATAATCTAATAGCTTTTGGTTTTATGAAAATTGCAATAAATAAAAACTGCAATGCTTGTTTTTATCAGATGTATAACATTCACAGTATTCCGAAATATCATTCTCGCTGGGACACTCAAGCACTGGTTCACTCAACAGCCCTGTTGTACAGTGTTGTTCGGTGTGAAATATTAAAACTTCTGAGAGTATAAAATGCCACAGCTGGTGTGTTGTGAAATGAAATGTTGTCACATCACCCCAATTGTCAAAAATTTACATTAGTTACAAGTTAAATAGTACATCTGGTTTAAGATTGAAATTATTTTTAAATGCATCCATAAAATACTCTTGTTCGATTACATGTATGTGAGTCTTTAGGCTCATATTCTCTTACATGTAGATCATCAAGTCAACTAAAGTTACAGGTTCCATTTTGCATGACCTCTAATAACTTTGGTGAGAGGGCATTTGCTGTGGCTGGTCCTCAGCTTTGGAACCAGTTACCCAATCACATTTGATGTCAGGAAACACTTTCTGAATTTAAACAGGAAGTGAAAACTTCTTTATTTAAGCAGGCATTTACGTAATTGTGTACCTACACGTCGTTAATTTGTTTTGATGTTTAATATTTGGAATTTTCCTTATCTGTCCACTAAATTGTGATTGTACACGTATATACATGTAGGTGCTATATTACTTCACAATTGTATTGTGTTGTAGTTTTTAGTTTAGTTTACTGTATGGTTTTAATTAAATGCTCATTAGAGCATTTCTATGGATTTTGTACAATAACAATGACATTATTATTATTATTATAAGGGTCAAACCTGGTAAATTGAGCGGCTCTGATGGCATTTCTCAAAAAATCATCAAGAAATTTTAAGAGTTTATTACTCCCATTTGTGACATTTTACACTCTTCATACAATGAAGGTGTATTTCCAAAGCAGTGGAAAAAAGCCAATGTTGTGCTGATACCAAAATCAAATCCACCTAGTGTCAACAAGTTATGCCCCATTTCACTCACTGATTGTTTTGTCAGAATTGCAGAGAGTTTTGTTACAAAATGGGTTCTGGATGACATCAATAGTAAGATTGACCATCACCAATTTGGTAACATTAGAAGTATAAGCACTGCTCATTATCTGGTTAGTCTCATTAACTCTTCATTTTCTGCATCAGGGCACGGGTAACAGGAGCAACGTTGGAACGGTGGTCCTGACGGACTTTTACAAAGTTTAACATGGTGGACCATAAATTGTTGATTGAAAAGTTCATTTACTTGGGGTCCACAGATCCATCGTCCCATGGTTGTACGACTTTCTCAGCAACCGGATGCAGAGTGCTCATTATAATCAGACTCTGTCAACATAAAAAGATGCTTATCAGAGTTCTCCCACAAGGAACCAAACTGGGACCAATTGGGTTTCAGGCCATCGTTAGGGATGCTGTTGATGATGTTCCTTATACAGTGGAACGCTGCTATACTGAACACCGCTATACCAAACATTTGGTTGTACCGAACACCGTCCTTGGCTCCCAATATTTTGTGCACAGAACCTACCGAACACTATTCAGCTGCCGTTTGTAATTCCCAAACGTCAACATGATATAACAGTCGGTGTTTTTTATGTTGGAAAGTGACAAGTGGCCATTATTTCCCCAAGGATTAGAAGAGAAAGCCACTAGTTGTCAATGGTATTCTATAGACACTGGTTTTGCGTCTCCGCATGTGGAAGAAAACTGCTCGTACGCGCACCGCAGCATTGCACTAACAATGGTCTAAAGAGGGCGCCCGCTGATATGCAAATCAACTGAGATTTGCCACAGCATGCATCAGAGATTGATCCTGAGCAGAAGCTTCATGAGTTTTAGGATAAACTTGATATCATTTTTGTGACTCAAGATTAAATAAAAAACAAAAACAATTAACAGATACATTTCTAGAAACCTTAAACTGGAATGCAATGGCAAAACATCACGAAAGAGCCAACCATTGTATCACAAGAGGGTGCACTTCAGTTAGACAAGAGAGGGCGCTATTCAACATGCCAAAAAACGTTCGGCAGTTAAATTTGCTATACTGCTGAACCAAACCAAAAATCGTTGAACATAGCACTTTTGAACCAAACCGAACCAAAAGTGGTCGGTTCAGACATTCGGCTTTAATATGGCATGGCATGGCACAAGGACGGCACGCAAAATAACATGAAAAAGAAGCAAACACAACAAAAAATGGATAACGAGTTGTGCTGCACCAGTGCTTGGCACATATGTGTGTACACTCGCACTATCCGGTTCGTAAGTGTGACGTTACTTCAGTTTAAACCACGCCCACTGCACGTGTGCAATGCACATAGGGTTACCCAGTACATGCATTGATCGCCATTTACATGCAACCATGAAACAGGAAGTTAACGTCCAACTTCAGTGATCGTTCAATGGGAGCCTGATAATTGTGCCGTGTCTGCATTTGTGACGAAGTCACTTACAATGTACGAACCAGATAAATGTTCTGTACATGTACATACATGTATATATGTACACAGTAAACTTACGATGGACCCACATCACGCGATGGTTAAAAAAACCATGTGGTGAGAATTCACGAATAATCAACTGAGAACAAGCAAAGTACGACATTAATGCTGCACAATAATTCTAAATTCTCACTACATCCAATTGTGCTTATACATGTATACATGTATTCAGATTTAGCATTACATGTACAAATGGTTGCAGAAATGCAACCATTTGGTGGAATGCACCCCAAGGGTACTGGACACAGTCGAGAACGAACATGTACATGTACTGTATTTACATTTTGCCGGGAGTATGTACATGTACATGTACTGTATTTACATTTTGCCGGGAGTATGTACATGTACATGTACTGTATTTACATTTTGCCGGGAGTATGTACATGTACATGTACTGTATTTACATTTTGCCGGGAGTATGTACATGTACATGTACTGTATTTACATTTTGCCGGGAGTATGTACATGTACATGTACTGTATTTACATTTTGCCGGGAGTATGTACATGTACATGTACTGTATTTACATTTTGCCAGGAGTATGTACATGTACATGTACTGTATTTACATTTTGCCGGGAGTATGTACATGTACATGTATGTGCGTGTACATGTGCATACTGCATAAAACATACATGAACATAAACTGTTCATAATATTTTTTCTGACTCTTGGATTGTGAATAAAAACAAAACATTTTCACCAGGTAACCACTTTGTGTGTTTAATTTGCTTGAGTAGAGTTACTCATGAATATTCTGGAAATTCATAATTCCCATGGTCATTTATGATTACTCATCAACAATTAAATAACAGTCAGCACCGAGTGCACACTGTTATGCATAGAGTTGGAGCAGAAAACACTAGTGCCAAAAAAGAATGTTGAAATGTGGGGGTAGACGCGGACTAGTGAAAATGCTGGCAGACTAGTAAAAAGCCATCACTGCTGGTCCGGCTGGCAAGTGAGAAAAAAAGTTAAGGGCAAACCCTGCTTGCTAAACAAGGACAGTTTATCAATCCACTGGAAGCTGAAAACAGTGACCTGACTTGGAAATTGATCATCTACAACCTACCAAGGGCTTATTGAGTTCTGCAGTAAGAGTTACTATTGACAGTCTACCTATGCCAGATAATTTGGTGGTGTGCGGCAAAAAGCTGAGTGACAAGTGCAACTACTGTGAAGGAAGAGGATCTTCCTCAAACCACAAGCTAAATCTCAAGTTCCTGCATAGCATAGCATCTCAACTTATCGCACTGACCTGATTTTTATGGACACATACTAACTAGTACTCACATGGAAGATGAGGCAGAAACTGTATGTCCTTTCGACTTCCACACATAAAGAGCATACTTGTACATGTACAGGGACACTGACCCACATTTGATAGATGTACATGTACATGATCATGTACATGTCTCTATGTATCCACATAACAAAACCTTTCAAAAAGTCCCTCCCCCCCAAAAAAAGGTTAAGCTAACATCATTCCATCATTATTTGTGAAGCCAAAGAAGATGTTTCTGTTTATGGTAGGATTCATTTACACTGTACTGGTAGTTCAGGAAGTATCAAAAGTGTGCAGTGATGACAATCATGGCTGTTTGGGTGTTCATTTTCTACTTTTTTTTCCACAAAAGGTGTTATCAAGACACCGATATTTAACTGAAAAAAAATTCCACAACTTTGTTAGCAGAAAGTGGGGGTCTAGTACCTGGTAAACATGCATGTATGTAATTTTTGCAAACAAGGGAAAAAATGATGAATTTATTGTTTAATACAGAATCATTTGTATTTAATGATAATTCTATGGTTAATGGACAAACATCTCATCTTTCCATGAGGCAATCAAACAACGACGTGGTATTAACTAACTTACTTTTGCACCGCGTGAGATTTATACAGTACAAAATATGTTCAACATCTATGGAGTTTGCACCATTTCAAATGCCAAGGAATTTTACCTGACTGATTTTACTACCGGTGCATGCATCTTGCATCTTGACATCTTTTGTACCGGTATACATGTATGTGGTTTGTGTGAACCAATCATTTCGCTATACTGCAAATGGCACAAATGTTTTTATCTCATAAAAATCAACAGATTTAACTTTTCAAGGGACAATTAACCTGGTAAACATTGAATCTTCACTTAAAAGAAAGTTACAAGTGCCATCCGTCTTATATTTTAAACAACTGTCATTCTTGTGGGTCTGATAAAAGAAAAATGTCACACTCAATGTCCTTGCCTTGGGCACCTTTTCAAATGATATTCACACCAGTTTCCATCATTAATTGCAATAATATCACAAAGATTTAGCACCACTTTTCCCACCTTTTCAAACAGTTTTTGCAGAAGTTTCACATTTTTCCAAATCTCAACATGTGAACTGCAAAACCATTTTTGGCGAAACAAAACAGTTACAAAAATTGTGTCAATTTTTGAAAATTGTTGTAAACTGAGGAACACCAAGCTCCTATGATTGTATTACCTCTGTAATAAGACTTGGTGATGGCATCAAACTCTTCTTGGCCAGCAGTATCCCACAGCATTAATCGAACATCTTCTTCTTTTACCCTGCAAGATAAGAAAAGAAATGAACTTTTTCCTCAAAGTCTCTTTTTGAAAGTTCGGAATGAGAAATAAGAAAACTGCTGTTTGGGAATTTGTCCAAAAGGTCAAACTGCAGTTTAACCACTACCAGCCGGGGACTCCGGGATCGGAGCCGTATGGTTTATATGTGTGGCCGGGGTCTCCGAACTCGGACAAAGGAAACAGGGCCCTGTAACAAAAGACCGTACTCCGAACAAAAGACCAGGCTGCAGGGCATGACCGGCATTTTTCGCTCTCAAAAGTGGTGATAATCCAGCGTTATTTAGAAACCGTATACCAGGGTTTGGGGTATTTAGAGCAAGCGGATTACCACCGGGGACAAAAGCTCTCCACCACCGCAGCGATGAGCCACACAGCACTGCTGCATGCTAATCTGGCCCCTATTGAAAAGAGGTCAGCAGTGCACTGAGCCAGGTTCGTGAACAAAAGACAGCTGTATAACACCGCACAATCTGGGCTCTGTTTACAAGGCTGCAGGCCTGGCTGAAATATTCGGGCATCAATAAAGGTCAGCTGTCAACTTAGAGTAGTGCCTGAAGATTACTCCGTGCGGCTATAAACGACTGTTAAATGGAATGATGAATTGTTGAAGGATTTTGAAAATGGAAAAAATGATAGTCATGCCGGCCCAGCATCCTCAACATTGAAAAATGCCCCGGTCCGAAGTGGTTAAAGGCAGTCCCATTTTAGGCTGACCTCAGTCGAAGGAACTGAAAAAAAGGCATTCTATGTTATATAAATTGCATACCAAATGGTTGAATCATGGTTGGACCTACAGACACCTTTAGCAATCCTGGCCAAGCTGCCACATCTGTTTTCTTGGGAGATTTTATTTGATACACACGTACATGTACCCTATGTACTTTGTACAATATTTGTTGTATATGTACCTTGTACATAAATTAGATACATTTATGCTAGTCAAAAAGCAATGATCACGGCAGGTCCTTTCGAATAGGACTTGTAATTCAATGTTAGCACCCTCTGTTTCTCCATGGTTAGATTTTACAGGTCTCTTGCAAAGGCATTTATGCATTAAAAATCTGCAATAATGCACTTCATTTTTCTAAGTTTAATTAAAGTATCGGCTTTTCCATAAAAATGCTTATTACATGTATTCTCCCAAAAATCTAATGGGATTTTCTATTCTATTAAGAAATACTCATTTTTGATACCTACAAACGCATTTTCCAAATAATAATAACACTGACCATGATGTTTCCCTGCACGTCTCAAGGCTCTATTACAGAAACTTTGTAATTTTCGATATCTACAAATGCAGAATAGCACTGCAAAGTATTGAAATGGGGTGGAAAAGAGCAATATGTGAACCAGGAGAACAGCCACGACAAAGCATGCCTACAATGAAATAAAAATATTGAGAACCAGAGGTCAGTCAAGATATACCCATATCTTACGAGTCCAATATCTTATGAAGATGCAGCAACTACTTGTGGATTTCTGACTGATGATTATGCAGTTGTCTGGAGAGCTTGCCCACCCACCAGGCACTCAGCTTGGACAACATCTTTCAGGTAGCATCATGTGAAAGCTGATTGATTTTTCCTTCAAGGTGACAGTATAAAATCTGAAACAGCCACACTTACATGTAAAAAGAGAGCCCATGATGTTGGCATGCTTCATTTCTGATGGGCATGAATTTGAGCCTGATATGTATGCAACATCTGTGGCAACTGTAGGTGAGCCTCGCCTGCCTCAAACAGGGTATAGGGCTCTAGTGGGTCAAAGTCAAAACTTGGTGACCTCGAGGATGCATAGAATCAGCCTGAGTAGTATGGTGCAGTTGGGGAAGCTGGTGTTTCAGGCTGTGACCCAAATGGCTATTACTGGCAAGGGTGGGACGAGAAGGATGTTGGAACCTCCACAATCCACCTTGCAATAGTCAAAGCTGAGGCTGGGTGATGTGGATGAACTGTTTCAACAAACAGTTATGTGCCATCACCTCGAAGCTCTTTGGTGCGAGCAATGTAGAATTTTAGGATTTTAACAAGACACCCTCACTGGTTCTCCTGCATGCTAGAAAAGGATGTACGACTTTGAACAAAGATGTTGGGAAGAAAAAACTGAGTGATTGATTTCTAGTTAAGAATTTAGCCCAAGGGATAAGACATACAGCCCCTGGTTCACAGCGAAGGTGACTTCTTGCAACGGACAGGGTATGAAGTTCACCCTTTCGACATGCTGTGGAGGCCACCAGTAAGAAGGCCGCCGTCTTGACTGTGAAGTTATGAAGGGAAGAAGACATGGTGCGTTTGAAGAACAGTGCCAAGATGACAACCTGGAATAAGAGTCTGGGGGGGTCATTCAACAAACATGCTATTAATTACAGAGATGACAACTTTTTCATAATGGAAAAGTGTAATCCCATCACACGATACTGAATTACCTATGAGTTGTAGTTGAATTACCAGGTGAGTTGGGAGTTTATTCTAAAGGCCATGACAGTTAAGGTCCCCCCCAAAAAAAGTAGTTCTGCTTCCAGTTTCTCAACCAACCCTAATTTTTCAGCACAATCCAAAAAATTTTATCGGCAAGTTAGAAAAACATTGAAAAAACAATATTACAAGTTCATCATTGCATTTGTTGGGGTGAGCGGTTGGTTTGACCTCGCTGGCTTCTAATGATATTCACACACCTTCAATGCATAAACTAAATGCCAAGGACACATTTTTGACACATGCATTAGAAGGCTGGCTCCAGTTGCACAGCCATATACACATTATGGATTTGTACCTTGGAGTTGGAAATTGTAAAATCTTAGCCTGGATCATACAGTCTTAATGGACTAAACAAACTGTAAAAATTACGCCTGAACTGCACTGCCCTTATGGCTGACCTGTGGCCATGAATGGTGGAGACTTGAAGCCCAAAATGGAAAAGCTAGTGTAAAAAATCCGCAGTAACTACTATACATGTACATGTACAGTAGATGCAGAATGAGGATCAACAAATTTCTGCACACACCAATAAGTAGAGCTGTAAGCGTTCATCTCAAGCTTATCATCGTTATCATCTACTCCTGGCTCCCGCCAAAGGGCTTGCTGTTCTGAAAGATACATGTAGCTGGAAAGCTTCCAGGCAGTGAGATGAAGACTATTGGGGTCTGGATGGAGTATTTTGGAAGCTGTTTGTGCGAGAAGGTCTGGACGTTTTGAAAGGACAATGGATTGGTGAGTTCTGACTCAGCAATCAGATCCAGCAGCTGAGGAAACCAAGCCTGTCATACAATGGGGCAATCAGGATTATGTTGCATTTTTCCTGATAAATTCTGGCCAACACTTGAGGTAGCAGGGAAATTGGAGGGATGGCATACCCCAAGAATCCCTCCCAGCTGATGATGGTGATGTGTTTCCCATGCTTTGGGATGGGCATGCCAGGAGCAGAATGTTTTTAACTGGCAGTTCAGGTGAGAAGCAAACAGATCCATGTGTGAAGTTCTCAAGATACTGAAAATTTGCTGCACTCTTAAGCAATGAAGGGACCACTCATGGGAATCACTTGGCCCTTAGAAAGAGTATCCGCAATGACATTGTTCTTTCTTGATGGGTGGCTTGCCTGCAGAGTGATCCAATGGGGATGCATCAACTGAAGAGATAGCATCCTTCCGAGGAGAACAGTGATAAAGAAAGTGGAGCTGAAGTGGGCACATGTGCACAAAGCAGTAGGGTATGATGTCCGCCAAGTTCGCCATGAAGCCAAGAAGCGAAGCCATACATGTACCCGAGCTGGGAGGCATAGATTTGCCAGGAAAAGGTGAACACATTCTTCAAGGGCTAAGCAGTGTTCCATGTAGGAGGATGCCATGCAAGCCTGCATGTTGAGAAAAGACCCGAGGAAGGTAGGGTGCTGCGAGAAGACCAAAGAGGACTTTTTGCAGTTGATAACAAAACCCAGGGTCAAGGTGAGCTGCATGATCTTTGACAAAGCTTGGATACCTGCAAGACGAGTCTATGATCAGCAAATCGTCCAGATAAACATATATCTGAAAGTGCTGACAGCAAAGGGCTGCAGCCAGCACTCTGGCGATCCTTGTGAAGACCCAAGGGGCTGTGGATAGGACCACGAAAAGGTTGCAAAACTGGTATCTAGTGTTTCCATAAATGAACTGAAGAACTTCTGATGTTCCCAGAGAATGGGAATGTGAAGGTACATATAAGCATCATTCAGGTCAAAAGACGCAGCCTACCAGCCCTAAAGAAGTGAATGTAGAACTGTAGCCAGGGTATCCATGTAAAAGTGTTTTGGACAAATGAAAGTATTGAGAGGGCAGAGATTGATGATGTGATAGTAATCACCAAGACTTCTTTCTTTGAAGTCAGGAGAAAAGTCAATGTGAAGCCCTCTGTTGGGATTAAAAGGGATGGCGCTCTTTAGTAGTAGTGACACAATCTCTTTCTTCAAAGAAGTCTGGTGCACTTGTTCACGAGGAACTGGTGTGGACCATCAAGGTAGTTTGCCAAGATTTGGAGGTAAGCTGGTAAACTCCAATATAAAAACACAATATTTTTACAATAAACATGCCAATTTCGATCACCTTTTAACTATAATTAGTGATTCACACTGAATTTTTTCTTTTGGAGAAAAAAATCCATTACATTGAAAATTACCTGACTGAGTACAAGTTTCCACAAAACTCATTTTCCCCCAAAAGAGAGTTACGACCTTGTTGCACTGACACAATAATTTTTGGTTTGAACTTGTGGGTTACATTTGTGACTGACACTTTTGGAGTACATTTACGGTTGACTTTTAAAGGTCAACCACCTTTACCGTATGTATTGCTCCCCAGCAAAAAATGCAGTGTCCACATGATTAATGAAACAGGGCACTGTTTGGCTTACTGATAAACTAAGCACCTTCAAAGTACCTGATTCCTTCTCCTCAGACCTCTTGTTGAGTGCCACTTCTAAACGCCATTGCACACATGTGACAATGCACGCATTCTGACCAAGATTGTATCTACATGTAACTCTTGGCATTTAGAGGTGGGGCAGTGCACGAGTTACATGTACAAGCTTGGATCGCTCACATCAGGTGGGAGGAATCTGGAATTCTTTGCATTCAGATTGGAGGCCTAGTGGGGCCAAGAAATCAGCCCCTTCATTTTCTGGTGAGCACTTTTGTAACTTATATTGGCCTTATTTAACTAGATGTGACTAATACACCTCACTTTTGGGTCAGGGCATTACTGATTAGTGACCAGGAACCTTAAGGTTATACTGGTGCAATTAAGTACATATTTTTAAACATTCAAAGTTCTACTTACTGAATTTGTCTTTCGAGAAAGTCAACTCCGATGGTTTTTTTGTAATCTTTGGTAAAGATGCCTTTGCAGTAACGCTGGATCATGCTGGATTTCCCCACTGCTCCATTGCCAACAATAACTACCTGTAGAATATCATCAAAATCATTACTGACAAGCATATATTTGCTGGTTTCAATTTGAAAGTTCTTTCTTGTAAAAAATCACATGAAATAGTTCTTTGTCCACACATTCCCTAGGTGTTTAGGCATTACAACATGACGTGCATTGGACAACAACAGCAAAATGGCAGAATCCAAAACTGTTTTTACACTTACAAGTACATGTATACATGTACAGGTTATTAGAACTTCAAAGCAGAACATGTGTAGTGCTTGAAAATAAAGGTGTACATGTACAGATTCTCACTGTCCATGTTGCAATTTAAATTTCTCTGATACAAAATAAAAGTAGGTGCTTTTGTCCTTGTCAATTCCTTTCCAACATTTTCATTTGCACAAGAAAGTGTAGTTTTGTACTTATCACCATTTTACCAAAATGTACAAGCATAAGAATTAAAGTGTTTTCTGAAATTAACAGAGATACAGATTTCTAGAAAGGAAACATAAAATTGATTCATAAATACCTCAGACTGTCTCCCTATTCAACAACGTACAACTTGACTGTACGTTAGCATTTGATAATGCCCATTGGGAAATAATAATACCCACTACTTTAAACATGCGCTGTTACCTGGATACAAGACAGTTTACTCCATCCCTTATAGTAATGAGTCCGAGTGCAACGCAAGAAGGAAAATGCACCATGCATGCACCAAGTCCATATACACTTGTACAAGGAAATTCTATTGGACAACTTGCAAAAGGAATACACCATAAAATGGACGGGGGTGTTCGGGAAAATGAAAGCAAACTTTTGGAACAAAGGTACATGTACATGAACTTGGCCGGTCTTATTAGTTTAAGACCAGCTCAGGAGACTGAACGCTGATAATGCACTTTCCTGTGGCTTGGGTATTAGTCGCGACCATTCTCCTGAGCCAGTCTTAAATACAAATACGGTATTTATTCCCTTGATAAATTCATCACAGAAATTGTACATGTAAGAGGGAGTAAGAGACCCCTGCCAACCCAACTACCTATTGTAATACATACATGTACATATGCTCCAATCATTCTTATCAGTCAATGTACAGCTACCTGTACATTGTAGGTACCAAATGTTTCAGAAATGTGTGTGTGCATGTATAAATTTGGCAATACAAATGAGAGAAACTTGAGGGGGAGAAAAGGTAAAAAATATAACAAGAAATGCTAAAATTTCCACATTGTTTGCCAATGCTTAAATGTCATGTTTTATTATGCAATTCTGGATAGACTAATGCCTTTACAGTCTATCATCACTTGTGAAATAATCTAATCTAACCTTTTGAAGCTCATTTTGCAATACACTCTCAAAGAAGTGATGGTAAAAATCCCCATATACATGTACATGTATCTCAGCACTAGTCGTCTTAACCCCTTGCTGCCAGGTGGTTTGAAAAATGCAGCGCACATAAGCGGGACTTTTTCAAAATTTTCAGTTTTCAAAATTCTTCAAAATTTATCATTTCAATTAAAACAGTCCTCAATCCTTCACCTGTTGGAGGACTGAGGACTGTTAGGGTTAATGGACGTTTACACCCACACAAATTTCTGTCTGGTGGCCACTCTAGTCTGACGGACAAAATTTATTTCAGCCTGGCCTGCAGCCTTGTAAAAAGAGCCGAGATTGTGTGGTGTTATGTAATTTTCTTTTGTTCACCACCTGGCAAAGTGCGCTGCTAACCTCTTTTCAATAGGGGCCACATTATTGTCATGAGATTGCCTAGCACTTTGGTAGACAAACTAGACTTGCCGGTAAACTCTGTCTTATTCTTATTAACAAGACTGAAGATTCTTTCGCAATCTGCATTGCTGTGGTACATGTACATAACCAGCACTACTTGTGCCAACTTGACTAGTGAAGGATACCTGGCACTGCCAGTTGCTGGTGACTTCAGTTTTGAAATTTCGTTCCATACAGTATCAATCCTTTATGTCATCAAAAACGTCTGCCTGAAATCTTCAGAATTCTTCCTCTACCTGCTCCTTTTCCTGATTTGACAAAAATTGTGGATATCTATCTGCAAGAAGAGCCACTGCTGCACACTGATCTGTTCTCTCTTTGATACATCTTCATTCAACACTTCAGCATTATCCAGCAATTTCTCGTGGAAAGGGTATGCTTTGATCGTGTAGCTACAAGCTGCAACATAATAATTTCGGACACTTATGTACCGTACTGTACAGTATTAAAAACTTTTTCATATTGCACTCCCGTCCATGTTCCTTGATGTATGTTCGAACTGGCAGCAATGTGCATCAAGTGGCAAGGGCAGCCTGCAACAAAGAAAATCACTCTTACAATACACCGCTAATTTAATGCTCTTTACGTTCAAAATCAAAAAATTTGCGAGCCTGGTGTTTGGATCCTACATGTTTCCCTGCAGAGACCACAGCAGTCAAGTTTCACTCCCAGCCGCTCGACGTCTGACGCAATTCTTGCATTATGTCTTCTCGCTGAACTCCATCACAAGTACAATCGCCTGCTTAATGTCGCCTACATAGACATCAAGGCTGCCTTTGATTCTGTTGACCAAAACCAGCTCTGGGATATCTTCTCCTCAAAGGGAATTTCAAATACATGTACCATTCTGAATCTGATCAAAGCTCTGCACTTCGACACCAAAGCCAAGGTCAGGACAGGCAATGACGTATCCCCCTCCTCCTCAACTTCCTCAGGAGTCTGGCAGGGTTGTGTGCTAGCCCCCACTCTATTATGTGCCGCTATGGACACCATTCTGTCACAGTGTAAGGCATCACTGAGGATCGATGTAGGCACCCACAGGTTTACCAACCTCCAATATGCTGATGATGCTGCACCTTTTATTGACAACCCAGATAGACGGGGGCGGGAACATCTTGCAACCTTTGAATGGGAAGCTACGGCCTCAGACCCTCTTGGGCTAAGACTAAGGTTCAATCCCTACAGTACCGCCCACATCTAGTTCCTTTAACGAGCGAGGGCCCTCGATCCACACGCGAGGAACGGGCGAGGGCCTTCCCTTAAAACTCGCGTGTGTGCGAGGAACGAGCGCGTGTCAAACGAGGCGAGTCGGGTAGCTTACAGGCCTCGCGTGACTCTCCCGAGGAACGAGCGAGTGACTCGCAAACGGAGTAGTGCGCGAGGGAGATCCGCGTAGAGCCGGGAGTTTGCACTCCGATGACCATTTACGAATTGGGTCATCGCTCCCCAAACGTCATCAGCGCTAGCGAAAGCGTGACGTGACTATTGGAATTGTCTTTTCCGTTCTAAAGATGTAATAATTTAAATAAGCTGAAGTAAAATAGCCTTACCTGATAGAGACGAAAAGTCCGTGCCCAAAATTCACTTTCGAATAATGTAACACGATGAAAATTGGAACTTCGTGCACTTATACAAAGTAGCTGAATGAAAATTTGAAAAATTGCTGTTGAGTGGCCTTTAGAAAAAACGTCAATGAGAACTGGAACTCACACAAATTATAAACAGTTTTCAAAACCCTAAAGAAATGCACAAGACAAAATAATACATAATTTGAAAACAAAAATATCTGTTTCATTTACGTGTGCTGGCATGAACTTGACATGCCGTGCCGACCAATTCCGTAGTTGTAATTGTAAATGTACCTTAGGCACAAGCCAGTGAATGTGAACTTTAAGGGGGTAAAATCTTCCACCGTAGTTGCCTTATAAACATCATATACTTTGAGAGGGGATAAATGACATGGTGGGCCTAAGGAGTAAAATGTGATAGCCACTGATTGGCCCCGACTATTCTTTCATTGCGTGAAATAGCTTCAGATGCAAGTTAGGGCCATCCAGCAAACGGGGAAGGATCTGGAATGGTTAATTTTGACAAATGGATTGACCCCCGATTATGTCTTGAATCTTGCGTCTCAGAATTAGAATTTTGCTACGTGTTCGGAACTATTTGCCCGTAAGGAAACTTAACCTTCTTGCGAAATCACTTATTTTTACTCGACTTGATTATTGTGACCTTGTGGGGTGTAAGGCAGCCAATACCTTAGTGCAACGTCTCGATTTTTGTTCAATCGAACAGGAAGGGTCATCTTGAAGGTTCCACCAAGAACACCTCGTGTTTTCGTTTATAACAAGTTGGGATGGGAGCTTACACGTCAGACGTGAACGCCATCTGAATATGATGGTTTATAAATGATTAAGTGGCCTTGTTCCAGATTACCTTAGCACTTTGTTTTCTTATGTAAGCAATCGGCACTCTTATCATACTAGGCATTGTGTGGAGGAAAATCTCTGTCTCCCTCAATAAAGGACAGGATTTAGGAAGAGAACATTCCAATTTCGAGGTGTGCAGGCTTGGAACAAACTGCCTGTGGCGATAAAGCATCCCGTCCCAACAAGTTTAAGTAATTTTAAAAATCAGCTCCCTGTAATGTTTTATTGTAAATTTATAATTGATACTCTGCTTACTTTATATTCTTAGTTTTCTTTACTCATATTATTTAAATTATTCTCAGTATTTTTATCTACAGATATGTAGTTTTACCTGGTTCCATTTTAATCCGCTTTGTCTTATATCTTATGATTGTTCACTAGGACTCATGGGAGAACAGTTTATTTTTTTAAGAACTGAATGAGTCACCCAGTATAAATTAGAAATAATAATAATGTCCCCTGAAAAAGGAAACCTCTTAACAATGACGAAGATAAACTACTGGAATAATCTAAATTAGCACAAGTATTCCTCATTGAGTAAATAACAATCGTCTTTCTAAAGGATTTTTCTTTCAGTCACTGTAATGTGTACCATCTTAAATAGAATATGGGGGCAACGAACCCAAAAATATCGTTTAAATGATAAAGCATGTTAATAAATTTGACTGTTGTTTTGATGATTTCAGCCAAGAAAACCAGATACATTTCCATACTTTTACAAGTGTTTTCTATAAAAAAGCAAACACCACATTTATTAGTACTAAGCAATATATACACGCAGTGTATACAGATGGAACTATTAATGGCATAGGGGTACTCGTGACCGACGACAGCTCACCACGATGAGTGTTACAAGGGGCCGCTAAGCCAAGGGGATTAAAGATATGGTGAATAGGAAGTTTTCACCCTATAGACTCCACCTAACTGAGCCTGGTAAGCGTTGCCGGTTAATTTTCTTCCCCAGTGACTGGATGAGTCAACGCCTGTAATTACTGTGGTGCAACAGATTCTAAGCTAGGGTATAAAGTGTGGGGGAATGAATGTAGCAAGCTAGTTTCCATAACACATGTACATGAGTTCTACCGGCTGCAGCATCTAACACTGACCATCATGTCACGCCTGCCTCTAGTCGTCAAACACCAGATAATCTGCCTTGATAAAGATGGGCACTCTCCAGCGGCCATTCGCCGAAAACTTTTAGGTGATGGTTTCCGAACAGAGACACGCACAGTTCGGCGTTTTCTCCAGCGCTACAAGGTGCACGGAAGATTTGCCGACAAGCCAAGGCCCGGGCGAAGCTCAAGACTCCAACCGCAGCATCTCGACCTCATAGATACCCTTTATGAGAACGATGACGAGCTAACAGCCCAAGACATTCAGCGAGCCTTAATGGACGAAGGGGTTGAGGTCTCCCTTTCAACAGTAAAGCGAGTGAGGAAAAAACTTCAGTGGGTCAAAACGGGGACTAAGTATTGTCAATTGATTCGCATCCCCAACAGACAGTCAAGGCTCGAATTTTGCCGAGCTGCATTGGCTCGGAACGAGACCTTTGACAATGTCATTTTTACGGACGAGTGTTCGATACAGATGGAGTCCCATAGTAAACTTACGTTTAGAAAAATTGGCAATCCAAGAAAACTTAAACCAAAGGCAAAGCATCCCTATAAGGTCCATGTTTGGGGGGGAATTTCAACACGGGGCGTTACTCAAGTGCTCATTTTCGAGAAAATCATGGATAGTCAATTCTACCAAGAAGAGATCCTGAAAAATACACTTCTTCCATTTGCAAACACTGTGTTCCCTGACGGATACAGATTTCAACACGACAATGATCCCAAACACACTAGTAAAGCCACAGTTGAGTTCATGAAAGCAAACGGGATAAATTGGTTCAAAACTCCCGCTGAGTCCCCAGACCTCAACCCCATCGAAAACCTGTGGCATCAGCTCAAGCACCACCTTCGAAGGCGAGTGAAGCCCAAGACTGCTGAAGAGCTGAAGGCAGGTATCCTGGAATTTTGGAGTACGACACCGACCCGAGAACTGTGCAAGAAGTACATACACCACCTACAGAAGGTTATGCCGGTAGTGGTGGAGAGGAAGGGCTGCGCATCTGGGTATTAACACCCATTCATACCAACGGCTCTTTTCAGGGCCGCCATATCTATAAAAGAGATAGACCTAATAAATGGCTTGCTATTAATTTCCATTCATGTCAGACTATAGGAATTCAAATTCCGGTAGATCCGAATAACTGGATTTTTAATCAATTTGTGGGCGTAATAGCCGTACATGTTGATGCATAAAATTAAAAATACAGAACTTTCCAAACTGCTTGAAAGATTTAACAAAGTTAGACTTGGTACACGCGGCAAAAATAATACCGAAACAAAAACATGTGTTAAACCGCCACGGATGGGGTTAAAAAGAGAAATGGATAGCATGTACATGAGCATTCATGTGGGCATTGAGGGGTTAGCGTTTTCGTACATGTACATGTATTGGTATATGGGTGGCAGGCTTACGGAGTAGTTTCTGCTCGCGAAAATGTTTTACTTCCATCGACGTTTCAGCGGCCATAATCTTAACTACTGTAAGCACTTCTCAATTGGTTGGGATCTACGGCATTTAATTAAAAACGTACTCAGATTAAAACAAACGGACATTGGGCCTTGCAAGGTCTTGTGGATATGCCCTTTGCGCTTTGTACCCCACGTAAAGGTATGCTTTCACGAGAAAAACGACTACCGGTACTGTCCCCTCTTACAAACTAAAACTACAATTTTGATGAAGTTTTCTGTAATTGATTTCATGACCTAGAAAATTCTTCATAACTTTGGCAAAATTTCTCCCATCCGTATAAATTGACAGAAAAGTGACTGCAGCCCCTTAATTTGGGTGTCCCTTTATGATTTGTGAAGTTCCAAGTCCCTATTGTTCCGTTCGAAAAAAATCACCGCCATTGAAACCTCTGGCGGCGCGACACCAGTAAGTACCATCTATTGTCCATTTTCCTCGTAACCCCCCCTCCCCGCGATGCACAGTCATTAGAACAGCGCTGCATGAATCAGCGGATTATTGATTAGTAAGTTAAGTTTCTTCTCCACGCAAATCACTGTTTCAAAGACATCAAAGTCTCCGTTGTGAGAACTTCTTCACTATCCAGATTACAATCGATCGAAGCCTCTCACGGTGTGGGAACACCTAATCTTTAACATTTGGAGTTGAAACGGACCGCCTATCGTCGGTTAACAATAAAGGAGGAGGGGGGGTTACGTCGGGCGTGGTTTGATGGTTGAAAGGTCCACGAGCCTCTGCTTATTTCATATCCAATTCACAAGAACAATAGGTTGCGTCAGTGAGAAACGCTGACGCCACGTCGTATGGCTTGCTAAAATCATCGCATTTTGAAGTTGTCTTCCTTGCACTTCAGTCACCAAACGTTCCAACATGTCGATTCGACGTCAATTGAAAGTTTTTCGTGAAGCCCTCATACATTTTATTGACGAAGGCACAACTGCCGTCCTTCCCACTAAGTTGACAAGAGGCACAGCGCAAGCAATGCTAAAAGTCGGAGAAACTGTGGAAGTGTGCTGGGAAAACAGCGTAGTTCCTGGCAAAATCATCCTGCTTTCCGGTGAGTGTAATAACTGGGGGGAAAAGAGACAGATGTTAACTTTAACACAATGTATATGATAGCCAACAAATCTTTAATGTAAAGAATGATTTATGTCAACCAACATACAGTGTACATGTATGTTGAAATTTCAACTTAGTTTCCGACTGGCACGAGTGCGATGCGTCCAAGGTAGTGTTGGTTCCAATTAACAAGATCCCTCGGATCAAGTGAACCGGATGACTTGGTGATACAACTATGAGATATCGAAAGTTTAATGTTTGGAATTGCCAATAGCATTTCAAGAGTATATGTATTTTAATGCAAGTCTTTAAATGTCTCTCTTTTAAGATGACCATTCCGAGCTCCTCCGTGCTCAACGAGAGATGACAGTACCTCAGCTTTCAAAAAACTGTCTGGTAAGTGCGTTTATACCACTGATTATCGATATGTGTACTTTTCAAAAACCTGTTGTGGCAGTGTGGAATCAAAATTTTTTCGTATTCCAAACAGTTACCTCGCAGTTATTTTATCCGTACTATTTATCAGCCGCATCTAAATTTTCACTTTTTCACTAAATTTTACTTCATGTTTTCTCTTGATATTCATTATCATGCAAACATGGCAAGCACCTTGGTATTCATTCTGTCAATGACTTTTCGTCGCACTTTTGCTGCAAACTGCTGTATTTTATACTTAATTAGATATTTTAGTATATCAGTTGGATTTCCTGTCATTTTTTTATTCTGAAAGCTCAAACCCAACTTGCTGACGCTGAATGCGTCACACCTTTAAGTATCAAAAAGCGTAAATACACACGAGTTTGTGAGAATCTACGTCCCTTCTGTGAAAACTGTATCAATACTCATGCATATCTAACCGTAATTATTTCACTCTGACTAGGATGTCACAACGTCGGGTAGTGACGTCAGTATGAATGAGAATTCAACCGAGATGACAGGGAGCCAGAATGGAAACAGAAAGACAAACGTAAATATCTTAATTAATGAATCTTAGTTAATGCATTACTGGGTCATTGCAACCACCAAAATCAATCGCAAATGTGGCGTCAAAAGTAGTTCTTGACGAGAGGAGATTTATATGCATTTGGCGATTTCATGTTTCTTTAAACTGTTGGCTGTCATTCGTTATTTAAAATCTAACATGCATAACCGTAGAATGGACGCTTAATGCACATTTTTCGTGGCCATTTCTTTCCAGGCATGCAAGCAAACAGTGACGAAGCAAAAGGGTTGCAGTGTTAAGCGCAAGGACACAGCGGTATGTTTTAATAAGTAAATAGGAACACGTAATAAAAATTTGATTTTGGCTTAACTCTTCTTTTTTTGAAATGTGAAATTAAATATATATCTCTTGCCCTTTTCACAGGAAACTGCATGTGCAAAGAAAATAAAGACAGCGAAGGTTGTGGTCCAGGAGAAAAATGCAACTAAGGCAAAGAAGAAGGAGGTATGATGGTATAAGTAGATCGTTTTAATTTATGAGCTAATAAAAATTCATTCATGAAAGAAAAAAAATCATAAAAGTCAAAATTAAGCCTCTTTGCAACTACGTTACATGTTTCTTTCCACACTGTTTGGACTATTTAAAGATGCATGTTTTGATTTATTGGGCCATCTTCAAAACTAAGTATTTACTCATTTTCCCTTTCCAACCCAGGCTGCAAGAGTTGTATGCAGAGGGGCCGGGCCATTGGAACCACTCTGCGACATAACAAATACGGTTGGTTTGAGTAATTTACTTTAAAGAGCAAGGACACATACAGTTTATTTACGTTATTTTGTTTTCTGAATTATTCTTTGTAAATTTCTTGTGTAGATACAGGAAAAAGACAAAAAAAAATACTCTACAGTTGCTTTTTACATCACCTACTGAAAAAAAAAAATAAGGACCAAATTTTACGGCTTTCCTATCCACACATTTCACTTCTAGCATGTAAATACCCCACTTACCATTCGGGCAGAATCGTTCAAATAAAGATCATGCTTACAGTCCACAATTCCTCATCAACCTGTAGAATGTGATTATTGAAAGAATGAACAACAGGTGGGATATGCTACACTACAGAAAATAATTCAATGCTGGGGCTCCTCTGCAAGTTAGTTACATGCATTTCAAAGAGACATGCTTGAGTCCTGTAATATTTTGTTGCAGCAGGTATGGAATTTAGTTGCACCAAGACTTGATGAGGAAATCCCCATGGAGGTGGAACCCCAAGACCAGCAGGGACCCGCAGATCAGCAGGGACCCACAGATCAGCAGGGACCCACAGATCAGCAGGGACCCACAGATCAGCAGGGACCCACAGATCAGCAGGGATCCACAGATCAGCAGGGACCCACAGATCAGCAGGGTCCCACAGACCAGCAGGGTCCCACAGACCAGCAGGCCTCAGAAGGCCAGCAGGCTTCAGAAGGCCAAGCAGAACAGGAGTGGCAGTCAACATTGCATGATGATATGCTTGGGCTACCTGAAGAGCATGACTGGCCATTTTCTCCAGTACCCTCCCCTTCAACTTCAAGCAGTGTGCAATTGGGTTCACTCGACCTATCAAAGGTAAATCACTTGTTAGCTTTTGTATTCTTTTTGTAGCAAAACCATTTTCTAAAATTCTTTGACAAACTGCCAAAACTAATTAACTCAAATGAAGTTCTTATCACTGAGGATTACATGAATGGGAAATGGAAAGCCCAACATCGGGGCTGGATTAAATTAATAGAACGCTCATCCTTTGCAGCTGGGTGCAGACATTCTGAATTCAAATGAGCATTTTATAACACGACATGTCAACACTTAAACACGACATTTAAACACGACATGTCAGTTAAACACCAAGGCAATACCATCTGCAGCAGATACACTGATGTTTTTATGCAGAACAAAATGAATCGCTCATTCACTGATTACATGTATGTACGCATGTAGTTGGGATTGTAACTTGTGAGACAGCCAAGTTAAAATGCGGTTAGTAGAAAAGTATATAGAGTACCGAAGTGTGACATCACTGTGAACCAGAAGTGCAGTACAAACAAATGGAGTACGCGCGCATGTTGGTTCACGCGCTGGTTCTGCCGTAATGCCTTTTACACACAGAATTGTGCGCGTGTTGTATTAACTTCGATATAAAAAAGGGGCTTTTAAGGTCAAAAGGTGCTGAAAAGGTCAAAAGGTGCTGAAATGCACAATGAAGATGTAACTTTTCTTTGCTTAAGATGAAAACTAACTTAAACCTGTACTCTTTTTTTACTTACGTGTAGCTTGATTGTAACTCATGCCCCTGCTTGAAGACTGTGGAGGAGTTAACAAAACTGGCCCTTGGAAACAGGAAGTTGCTTGAGGAAAACAACAGGCTTCTTCAGCTCCTCCTGAAGGAAAAGAGTAGTGGCGCTACTGGTATTCACACTACGAGTTCAGACTACATTCAAATCCAGGCTATACCGAACATTGAGGGTTTTCAGGCAGGTACTGAGGAGTCATTAATTTCACAAGAAAAAATCATGCAGATCTTCAACAAACGATCCTCAATTCCTAATTTTGCATTAACTTTGATAAGGGAATTATTTACAGAGTCGGAGATGATGAGATCTAACTGTAGGGGGGTCAGGGGGAAGGATACGTTAGATCCTCATAGATTGACGTTTGTCAAGGATATAGTTGAAAAGTATGTTTCCATACCCAAGCAGGAGTATGAGGTTTATTGGAGCAAAAAGTGTGTAACTGCTATTGATGAAGGATGTAGAAGGCTGTGCAGGAAGCCCAAAGGAGACATTTAGAAAGACCCAGTGAGGTACAAAAAATTCTAACTTGCAAATTAAAGTAAATACATGTACCAAACAAACATGCTTAGCTGGATTTATGAGAAAGGGGCAGGAGGGGCTTTTTATTTTCAAGATGGCCGGCATTAATTTTACAAAATCAAACTCTTGATTTTCCATTGTAAACATGAAACAGTTGTGTACACATTTCAATATTAACAAGTAAAACATGGGTACTAAGAGTACATGTATTTGGAAAATTCAGGTGTGAGAAACTGATGGGAAACAAAGTGGAAGTTCCTCAAGCTTATTGTGCTGATGAGTATTCTATTGTTTTAGCTTAATTGACCTTTGACTTCATTGTTTTGCAACCAAATTCAATAAAGTTCTTAAGACCATAGAGAAGAATCCACACACCAAATTTGAAGTCAGTAAGATAATTTTTTCATCTTATTGCGCTGACAGGTATTCTATTGTTTTAGCTTATTGACCTTTAACCTCATTGTTTTGCAACCAAATTCAATAAAGTTCTTAAGACCATAGAGAAGAATCCACACACCAAATTTGAAGTCAGTAAGATTAATTTTTTTTATCTTATTGCGCTGACAGGTATTCTATTGTTTTAGCTTAATTGACCTTTGACCTCATTGTTTTGCAACCAAATTCAATAAAGTTCTTAAGACCATAGAGAAGAATCCACACACCAAATTTGAAGTCAGTAAGATAATTTTTTCATCTTATTGCGCTGACAGGTATTCTATTGTTTTAGCTTAATTGACCTTTGACCTCATTGTTTTGCAACCAAATTCAATAAAGTTCTTAAGACCATAGAGAAGAATCCACACACCAAATTTGAAGTCAGTAAGATTAACTTTTTTTATCTTATTGCGCTGACAGGTATTCTATTGTTTTAGCTTAATTGACCTTAGACCTCATTGTTTTGCAACCAAATTCAATAAAGTTCTTAAGACCATAGAGAAGAATCCACACACCAAATTTGAAGTCAGTAAGATTAACTTTTTTTATCTTATTGCGCTGACAGGTATTCTATTGTTTTGCTTACTTGACCTTTGACCTCATTGCTTTGCAACCATATTCGATAGGGTTCTTAAGACCGCAGAGAACACTCCAGAAACCAAATTTGAAGTCGACAAGATAAAGAATTCTCAAGTTATTGCACTGACAAGAATTGTGGAAGTGCACACACACACACACCCACTGAAGGACAAGGCAGAAACAGCAGCCCCCTTATTGTGAGCATAACCAGGATTAAATTATTTAAGCCATCTTATTAAAAAAATAATTTTTTTTTAATATTCTGAGGGAGAATAAGTTAAAATTTAGCACACTCTTGAGTTATAGGACTTACCCTATTCAGCGGTTTTGTGCAAAATCCATTGTCCACAGAGACCAAGAATCTGAAACATTCTTCACATATCAAGGTATTTTCAAGTAAAAACATACACAAGAAAATTGGAAAACGTTTGGCTAACCAAACTCAGTCTTCTCTGCTTTTTGTATAGGCTGACATGATTGAAATGATTATATTATTGTATGAGGCATTACCTCTGAACTGATGATGGTAATTAACATGATGAATAGTGGCAAAATGATGATGACTAATGGTGATACAAGGTGTAAATGTTAACTGTCAGAATGCTTGTCAACAGACTTATTATTGTTTCCGTCATGTCCATGATTAGGAAAAGCTTATCTTTCCAAACTTTGCACAACGATCAAAAACGAAAAGGTGGGAGAGTTACATGAACTTGGTCCGGTCCAGGTACTAAGTATGAATATGATGAAAACAGACGATCGTCCACTGAACCTGTTGAAAGTCTGAATGAAGCCATCCGCCGCTTTGCGATGGTTCTGTGAACGAAAAACAACTTTGTAGCTCCGTGCCCAAACTGGAGATTTCACAAAAATGTCTTCCAAGGCAGCTCCGATATATCAGAACATGGTTCATGTACTCCGATCCACCACACCATCCCCATCACACGTACAGCACATGTACTGTACTGTACATGTACGTACATGACTGTACATAACGTTTACACCACACCGCCATGATGACTGCTGTATTCAGTAGTAGATTTGAGCTGCTTCAACTTACCGTATTTCCGATCAAAATTTGTTGCTGGAGGAGGACCAAATGCGACAAGGTCGGAAATACGGGGTGATGTGTAGATTTACAAGTTTGAAATAAATACAAACCATGCTAACTTTTTTTTCCAGAAAAAAATGTTGTTCATGTCTAATTTCTGATTTTGACGAAAAATAAAGTGGTTCAAGGATTTGGACAAGTTGACTTTGAGTTGGTCCCATGTTACACACGTGTACCTGTAGGACCCTGGTTGTCTCGGGTACCAATCAACAGTCAGCGAGCAATGA
Source organism: Acanthaster planci (assembly GCF_054643075.1). NCBI lineage: Eukaryota > Metazoa > Echinodermata > Asteroidea > Valvatida > Acanthasteridae > Acanthaster > Acanthaster planci. Next base: position 8,637,543 of record NC_141794.1, read on the forward strand.
ATATGGACGACCATGACGTTACTGTACGTTTGTGCCCGTGGACAACGAAAACGTTGCTTGCAGTCGAGTCAGAGTGTTGCGGTACAGTGCTTGAGCTTCTGCTGACGTCATGGACGTGCATATTCAATACTCGCTCTATGCGGCTCATGTCCAACCTTTTTAATTTTGTGCTACATATCTAATGCTCTACATGCAGTCATAACAACTGCCTATGCATGCATTATTTTGTGGAATAGGTCTACTTAATAATACTTAATAGGCCTATTTCTACAGCAGTTTGTTTACTTTCTTGGTAAATCTGTTTTCCAAGAGGGTAATTGCAAACAGGATAGGCTTTTTTTTTTTACCTTTTACCTGCAGTTCAGATTTACAGTATAGGCCTACATGTTTGTATTCACATATACCCATATAAGTGGTATTTAAAGTAAATAAAGGAAAGCAAGGGGCAGCTGCTATAATTACACCAAATTTTGTCGAAACATTCGTCCGCGTATCTGAAGCACTAGAATCAGGCTGGGGGCCGCCGACCCCAAATTGCTACACTCTTTCTTTGCGGACGTCTCAGAAATAATTACAGAAATTCATCCAATAGCAAAATTTGTTACGCGCTGTGTGGAGACCAATTGACCAATTGAAACGCTCGTTATGTACATGTGGCCATGGCCAGTGCCGGCCCATGAGACAATTATCACAACACATCATTCGTTTATTAAAGATTGATCAAGATAACCAATGATTTGAAATGTATCGCCAAAAGACACGTGATCAGTGCTACATGTACTTGGTTGAAAGGTTAAATTACCACACGTTTTAATCATTTAGCAGTCCATAGAAAGTGACGGCAATGTTTGTAAAAAAAGAAAGGTCTGTATTTTGCACGCACTGATCCCAAAATCATGAAAATGAGGAGTCATCTTTGTCAGGTTTTCCTCTGTCAGGGTAGGGGAAACACCTTTTATTTCATATCGAAGCTCAGTGCTATAAAATTTTAACGATAGACGGTGTAACAAATTGTACAACCCCGGCCAATCCCTGCTATCGTCCCGGGTCAGCAGGGCAGCCATTGTACAACCCAGGCCACCTTTTTTGGACATCCCCGGGTACGTCCCCGCTACATTTTCGAAAGTCTTGGGTCCCCCGAGTCCGGGATTACAATCGACGGGTGCATAATTAACGTTATTCTAACTCAAAACTAACAATAAATCGGACACCATATTCCCAAATACTGTTTTGATGTTGCTTGGAAAATGTGTCCGACCATTTTTTGTTTTGTTCGGACAAACACAATAATAAGTGCTCGGCAAATGACCGCTGTCCGACTGTAATTATGAGAAAAGTTACAAATAAACTAATTCGTGTAGGATCTGAACTTCTGAAGGCGGCTCCTTAATGTCATGGAGTCCATGATAATATCTTGTAGATAATAATTGACTTCCCATAGTAGCAACCGCTGCACATATTCTGTTGACACCTCCAAGAGCCAGATAAAGTCACAACAGACACTCACTTGATAAAGCTGGGAAAAAATCTGAAGCAGTTGGAAGAGTTGAATGATGGGGGAAGGAAATGTCATTTTGTTATTTGCAGTAAATATTCTATTTCCTTAAATATACAGGTTGTTGAGCGCTTTTTAATGAAGAATGTTAATAACAAATTCTGACCCAGAGAAAGACCGATATAATTTACAATTAATTTTATGTACAATTTTAATTGACAGATCCGTTTTCGAAATGGGAACAGTAATATAAGTGAAAAAAAATCGTTCAGCTTAACTACGATGTGTCAGACACGAGCGTATTATTTTATCCCAACCGATTTCCGGTCCGTTGAAGCCGCGCCCAGGCAGCTAGGCTGCTGGCACATTTTCACCGTTCTTTGCACTGCATGACTGACGTTGATAACCCGCATTGCCCAACTACGAACAGCTTTACGAGCGAGGGCTACTCGCTGTGTTCCGGCACGCAACCTGGCAACGAGCGAGTCCCTCGTTTAGATCGTAATCCACTAGTTATAAACTCGCGAGTGAGGGGCTTCCCTTGCGAGGCCCCTCGTTAGCTTGCGAGGCGCCTCGTACTCGTTACAGAATTTCCTCGCTCGCGCTCGCTCGTTGCTCGCGAGGAAACGGACCTACATGTGGGCGGTACTGTAGGTGGACCTTCACCGACCCCGGTTTCCCTTGGCCCCAATGTCGGAGATCCTGTTGAGTCCTTTCACTACCTCGGAAGCACTACCACCACCTCAGGTCTATGCAGTACCAATGTCCTACGCAGAATTGGCATCGCCAGCAACATCATGGGCAAATTAGAGAAGCAAGGCCAGCTTCCCCGTCAAGCTAAGGTTCAACTGAGCTTGTGTGCTTTCTGCCCTCCTCTATAGGGCCGAAACCTGGATACTGAGAAAAAGAGATTAACAGTGTCTTCAGGCTTTCCATATGCATCATATACACGTACATGTACTAGGCATCCAGGGGTCTGACTTCATTTCAAATGCCATCATCTCTCAGCACACCAGGCTCGATAACATCGTTTCGGAGGTTGCAGGGAGGCAACAAACTTTGTTTGGTCACGTCCGGCACCTCAAAGCCCTGGCTCCTGCTCATCTTGCCCTCAATGCAGCCATCCAATTCCATCTTGATCAGCGACCTGCCACCTGGAAGAGGCTCCGCAGCCATACCCATCTCACTTGGCTTAAGCAGGTTGCCGATGCTGTGCAGCTGTCTCCAAATGAGTGCTGGTCCTTTGCTCTTGACAGGGGTGTCTGGAGGTCACTCCGACCCTCTTGATGGTCATGTGCAGAATGCTGATAAAATATTCCTACATGTACATGCATTGTGGCTAAAAACAAGCAAATTGAGTACAAGACTTGACTTTAATGTGAATGAACAAATGTATGTCGTACATGTACATGCATAGTACGTGTACATGCACAATGTACATGCACCCACATATACCACTGGCAGGCCATGTGCTCGCACTTGTGCACGAGTCTGAACATGGCATCAGAAGAGATCGACATCTTTCAGTCGTTAAGGTAAGAAGAACCTAAACAAGCTGATTATTGACAATAACAAAGATTACATGTACATGTAGGTCAACCCTTCCCTTTCAGAAGAAATCAGTTACTTTTTTTCTCATTCTGGATGATACAGTGAGCAAGCAGCGCAAGTCCCGAAACGATTGTATGCCAAGCTCACCCCCATGGACTACCTCATGTAAGAACAAGCACAATATGGCGGCTAACGGTCGCCACGAGAAAGAGGTTGATTACACGAATGATCGATCGCTGGTGAACAAGTATGGCTCCCTGTGTTCATTTTGTTACAAGTTGATAGATATGGTGTTATAGTTCATTATTTATAAGTAAGGAAACCCGCCTGCCGGCATTGATCCGTTCTAATGTCCGAACCATCAGTTCCAGCGTACATGTACTTTACTGCAGCATATGGAATGGTTGATGAGGGATAAAGTATAGGGAAAAGACTAAATTTTAGCCCTGATTTTATTTTCACATTTTTCGGGATCTAGAATTAAACAAGCGTCAAATTAAGTAGTGCATGACTTGATTTGCACTGCCAGGCCATGCTTGAAAAAATGGGCCATGATTTCACAAATCTGGCTGTGCAAAACACGGCTGCAAGGCATGCTAGCTAAAATGCTGATGTACATGTACATGTATCTTTATATAATTGCGGAATTTTCAGTATTATTTTCCTGGAAAAACTTCTAATTCATGTACCTAATGAACCTTTAATATTTTTGGACCTGCACCTCTTGAAGTTCAGGGTATACAATACCTTGATGGCTATTTCCACATCTTCTTCTTTCATTTTGAACACTTTGTCATATGTTATTTACGAAGAAGCTAAGTTGCTGTATCCCTTGATTTCCTGTTTCAATGTCAACAATGTGTAGTCATCCAGTACATGGACGTTATTGGCCCGGATCTTCTGAGCAACTGAACTCTGATCTTCTGTTTTAACTTGCAGAAGTAAAGATGACCAGTGTCTCTCCTATACGTGTACATGTAGTCCTGGTGGCCATTGGTTACAGCAGTTGTTCCATGGTTGATATGAATTGTATCATGAAAAACCTGCAAAATACAGCGAACAAACAAACATTTCACTTAATACTCAGTGCATACACATATCATGTGCACTACATTGCAATGTACCAGTACACACTTATTTTCAAGCAAACATGAATCCTCAGTTGTTCTTGGTCAATTCATGGCAACAAACAATTCAGTATACTACATGTACTCTTGTGTATAGTGCACAATCCATATTGCACTCTACATGTACATGTACAATGTACATACTGTGCTGTTCTACGGTAACTCTGCATATGGCTACGTGTACATGGCAGGTTCCTCAAAATATGGACCATTAGATAATGTTCAACTTTGGGGGTTCATTTTTCCTGAAGTGAACACTAGTGAATTAATTTCCAATGTTTGATGTAATGAGGGAAGTCATGGCTGATATCTGGAACAATGATGACCATGTCAACCTTTCAACTTAATTGGAGTTAATTAATTAATGTCTCGAACGTTAGCAATTTTGAGGGAGATGAACTCCCTGTTAAAATCCGAGCGAACAGAGTTTACTGAGGAGTGATAATCCCCGAGGTTATTTTACACAGATTTATCTGTGGTGAAAGGTGATAATATTTACACATATTAAAACCCTGATCACGAAATTAAAAAGTATTTCTCACAATTAACCGGGTGCCAAAGTCGGCAGTCACGAACGACAACGTCATTCGATTCTGTCATTAGTGTCAAAAAAATTGACTGCAAAAAAAGCAAGTAAAATCCATACACCGATGTACAACACAAGCTTTAAAAAAGGGTGCAATAAAGCACCACCAAACCATCAACCCTTTACGACTGGACGAATCATATTTTCTTCAAGTACGTCCCCAAAAACCACAGTCCAAAATACCGATCGTGGCGATTTTGCGGCTTCCATCAATCTCTTGCAGTGACATTAGAGAAACATTTCACTGCATCGTGGCCTGTTTGACCTTTGACATCAACCCAGATAGTGTACCCTCTTTTTTATTTGATATTCATGAGCCCCTCCAAGGAATGGGGATGCTCTGCGATTTTCTCTGCGATTTTTCTCTTCGGAACAATTTTTCTCAAAAGAAAAACAATCACTCTGAATGACATTCGCAAAAAAATGACGTTCGAGACACAAAATATGATTCCTGATGAAACTCTAATGTTCAGAGTTGTTAAGTTAAATTTTATTTTCAGCGGAGTTATCTCCAAAATAACCGGCAAAATGAAAATCACGCATGGAATTTTCGAGCCCTACATTTGACAGCATTTTGGGCATTCTTGAACGTCATGCAGTTTTTGTCAGAATTTTTGAATGTCATCAAAATTCTGTCTAATATGAGGTTCGCAACGAACATATTGTACTCATTATAAATTTTGAGGCAGCCAAACTAAAAGATAATTTTTGGTAGTCGAAAGATGCAAGACCTGGCAAATATGTTGGTATAGTGACAGTGATTATAAACGGTAAGAGAATGAAGAGAGCTAAACTTTTCTCATCATTTTCCGTCAATTTTGTGCTCTTTTTTCGTGGCTTATATTTTTAAAAGTTATTTCTTAGGTGCTTTAAAAAACATCAGTCGAAAAATATACTGAATTCTCCTTCTTCTGAATTCTCCTTTGGTGTAAACACTTTGACGTAAAACTTTAAATGAATTCAACTCCATTTGATTTGCACTGGTAGCCAACCAAATATCCACCATAAGTACATGTACATATTATGCCTAATTATCCCCATAATCATTTTTTAAAAATCTGAAGGTGCTAATTTGTATTTTACATGATAAAAGTCACTCTTTTAGAAGTTTTGAAAAATGACATCCAGAGTTGCATTTTGGTCCATTTTATCAAGAACATGCCATATGATGCCTACACAAAATGCAAAGCTGCAGAATTCACTGTAAGTTTAAAGTGCAGCTGCGATGAATTTTTCTGCATCTTGGTAGTTTTCGTCAGTGTATGAAAACTCTTAGACACGATGTCAATAACATTTTAATCGGTGCACCGCCAACCGCTGTGGTGCCCAACAGCACATTTTTCCAAGTCAACTGTTCACTCTCTACATGTGGTGCAGTCTCCAGCTCATTAAATATCCCTATTGTGTATTCGCTATTGTTATGTTAACGAGCAGCATGAATAAGGAAATTCCTCTCTCACACAAAGTGTACTGAGAAGAAATCCCCTTACATGTACATGTACTTCTAACTACCGGTACATTGGATAAATCATCCCAATTTCATACTTTTTTGCCATGGGAACTCGCCCTACAAATCATTGCATACATGTATTCATGTATGCATACGTGTAGAGCACAATAACTGTGGAGGAACGTGTTTGTCAAGTTGTTTGATAAGTCATGACTCGACTGAAGTTCACAGACAGAACATGACTATCTACATTTAACGATTTGTAGACAAGTCTACATTTAAGCCTGCTGGCTCCATGACAGAAACCTGGACAGTACCATTCCCAATTTTTTGTGAACTTCTCCTAGACAACATTTCTCCTCATACCGGTACCTCATACATACCGCAATGTCATCAGACTGAAGGTCAACTTGAATTGTGACTCGCATTACCCTACCCCTAAATGCTGTTATTCGCATTACGTGTGACTCACGTTTTCAACTTTCAGTCCCAGATGTGCTATCCTAGGCAGAAAGCCTAGGGTCAGTGTTGTTATAATTTGGTTTAGTTAACACTGGAGGAGGTTTATAATTGTCAACCTAAATATCCCGCTGGTTTTTACATAAAGATGACTTTTCTGTGTAATTTTTGACTCCCGTTACATGTACATCGTCACCTCTACCAGATTCAGTGGGTGTGTTCTGAAAAAGATTAGAACAGGTGGGGAATTGATACACTTATCGATGTTCCTGACCTTGTACAGGGATTCTCCTGACAACTTACATGGATTTACATGTACCTCTCTTAAGTTAAAGCCATATCACCCTGTGGGAACTTACTTAAATACAAATTTTCGGGCATCTCCTGCCCCTCGTCAGGTGCGAATACTTAAATGTGTCCTTGGAGAACAATGCAACGTGCATAGTGTTTCCCTTGATGAGCCGCGATGCGCGGGACCCCCAGGCACGCGTCGATGCGCTTCCAATCCCATGGAAACCAGGGTCTTCCATTTTTCATCCTTCAGCTCTCTATGGCTGTCCGTCCATTCCTCCTTTATGTTTATTTCAGGTTTAAGTTCTTTAATAATGTATATGCTGATTCCATCACCTGCCTCAGCATCGCGTCACTGGGGCTCTTGTTCAATATTTTTACCTCAACTTCTTGAGACTGCCCCTCATGTTTCTTTTGCATGTGTTCGTGCAATGCTGATGACTTCCCCCTCACGTGTTCCTGAACCCTCTCACCAAGTGTTCAAGCCGTTTCCCCAATGTACTTCTCTTCACACCCTTTGCATGTTAACTTGTAACTAGTATATCACCTCCCTCTGTTTGCACTGTCCTTTTCTGCTGTACTGCCGGCACACCATGCACTCGTTAGAAGTCTGTACAGTGTACCAGTACTTGGAACTCTTCAAGTTCTTACTGTTTTAAACTACCCTAACTATACATCTGCCAGATCTCATACCTTTTGTCTTTATCAAAAAATATACGAGTACAACTTATTCGTGTTGATGGAAACATGACATGTGGCATAACCGAAAATGCTGTCATACGTGGATTTCAAAAATTTCATGTGTGACATTCAGTTTGCCACTGGCTTTGTAGATCCCTGCTCAAAATTACATCAAAAGAACTCAGAGCATTTGATTTTCACCTTGAACCATATTTTATGTCTCACACAATTTTTTTTTGAGAATGTCATTTTGTTTCACTGATTTTCTTTCAAGAAACCTCAGTACAAAGAGAAAATCCCACTGTGTTACAATTTCTCGGAGGGGCTCACAAATATTGAATGAAAAAAAAGGTGCACTATCTGGGCTGATGTCAAAGGTCACACAGCCCACAAACAGCAAAACATTTCTGCAATGTTTTGAAATATTGACAGGAGTCCTGAAGTCGCTGTGATCAGTATTTTGGATGTAAACCTCAGTCCAAAATACTGATCACAACGCCTTTAGGAAAATGTTTATTCAAGTTGTAAAAGGATAATACATTGTACATGTACATGTAGCTCATGGTGCTTTCTTGCACTCCCCTTTCTAAGCTTGTGCTGTATACTGTTTTTGAATTGTCAATCGTTACTTTCGTTACTTCTGACTTCTGGACCTGGCAATCTGTAAGACATTTTTTTAAACTTTGTGACTGTGATTTTATAATGATCTGTCACCCCCCACAAATGTGTTCTAAAATTACTGCGGGAATTATTACTTCCTGATATTTTTAGATGGCTAGGATTTAAAGGTTGTTCACATTCATCTAATATGATGACATTTGAGAATTTCTTAATCAACTCTGATTAAGTTGAAAGATGAGCATGGTCGCTGGTGTTCCAGATATCAGTCATGACTCCTCTTATTTCATCACAAATTGTGAATTAATTCAATGCTGTTCACTTCAGGAGATAAGAGCCCCCAAATTCATTGTTATGGCTTGTACATTTTGTAGCCCCTGCCTTACAGTATAATGTATGTATACACGTACAGTACATGTCCTTCAGCAGAGTTTGTCCATTTTGCAGTTTGTCTTTTTAACTTAAAGCACATACATGTACTTTTTTGAAGTAAGCTTATGCCAGTTTTAGTTTATTCAAATGAAACGAAAGTAAATGAAACGTAGGTGACAAACACATTTGGTGTGTACCCATACCAGCATATTTCAGTCATAACTTCATGTATGTATTTCAAGTTACATAAATGTATGAAGGTGATTTAAGCACCAATGAACTTTTCTTGATCTGCTCTTTCCAACAATACCAGACTTGTGGTTTTGATGAAAAAAATATACCTCAGTGGCTGGTTTCAAAACAGTATGCTGATGCGCCAAAACATGACGTGGCCCTAACATACATGTACAAGTAGTGCACTTTGAAATTTTGTCTCTAGTGTCTCATTGCAGAAAAAAATTCAAACTCCTAACATTGTGATTCATAAATCTAGATTCTGCCGTCCAGCTACAAAGTTCCAATGAAATTTTATTTTGGTCTGACTTTCAAACTTTTTTGGAAGTGCAAAATTAGCTCTTGAAAATTAAAATATGAAAATAATTTCTGACATCTTTGTACTGGTAGTTGGGTATGATTTATGTTACATAATGATATACCAGAATTATTTAACTTTAAGAACTTCTTTATTGCTAAGACTGAGGGCTTACGTGGAATTTTCTGAGATATCTTCAACTGTGCCATGTTAGGGGACACTTACATTTAGTCAACTTGTAATAACTTGTACAAAAGTTCTGGAGTGCCATCATGTATATCTTTTCAAAAAGTGAAGTATATGTTTTCAAAGTTCACTTTTATGAGATATTTTCCCAAGTTTGTTCAAGATATGAATTCCACAGTTCATTCCCGTAAGATCTACCGTTTAAATACAAATGTTGTTTTTTGGGGGGAAACAAATTGTTTTGTAAGATAAACGTGTATTTTCCAAGTTTATTTTTAGAAGATTTTCTTTGTAAGTTTTGTCTTTATGAGTTATATTTTTTGAAGTTGGTTTTCATGAGAAATAAATCCAAACCTGATAATGCATGTCTTCTGAAAATTAATTTGGAAATATCTCAAAAAAACCCAAACTTCAGCAAACATATATCTCGAACAGTGTTCCAGCTACATGTACATGTACATGTATGTACCGGTTGGTGATGGTCAGTGATCTCCATCACAGCATTCTACAGTCAGGCACTAAGCTTGATGAAACAGCCCTTCGGCTGGAAAAACATTAACCACTATGAAAATTTCAAATTTATACATATACCCGGAGGAACGTTTGGAAAGAGTTCCACATACCGTACATGTATGCACACTCAATGCCCCTGTGCACAAATGTACTATGAGACTTGGCTGAAAAAAAAAAACTAAATGTAAGCTTCAGAATTTTCCTAGCTAAATTTCATTTTTATGACATGTCATCATTTTCCGATGGCCATTGTAACATTTTGAGGGAAAATTAGTGTTGTTCATACCATGTTCAAAAGGCGACTCGTTTAGTCAAAGTTACTCGGACTGGAGAGTACATGTACATGTACATGTACATGTAATAGGAGACACTGTGTATTCTTTGTCCCCGATTTCCCAATTTGTTTGAATTTCTGCCGAAGTTTAATGACACTGTCACTGAAGTTGTCACAGAGGTTCAGAAGTTTGTATCATTAACTAAATGTAAGTAGATTGAAGTTCTTCAACAAAGAGGTTTGGCAACACAGTCTATGATGAAATTTAAGCGAACGTCGAAGTACATGTACATGTACGTACTCGTTACGCCACGTTAACAGCTAGGGATACTTTACGATTTCAGAGAACTTCTCCATATTGGGAGATTTCTCCCGATATGGAGAAAAATATACCCTCTATTGGGAGACCTGTCTCCTGATCAGGAGAAATGCAAACAGAAATGATGCTGGCGCCCTCTATAGATCAATGGCGCAAGTTTTTGACCTCAGGTTTGAATTCTACAGCAAATTTTAGCTAGGGGTCACGAGAGTTGCAGAAAACTTTACCATGGAGTTTTCAAGACATTTATATCTTCAGATTAAATCTGTGGGGTACATGATAAAGGCAATAGGCCAAGACCTATTAGGCCTACATGTTGTACATGTAAATTTTGACATTTTGGGCCTTTGATTCTTAGAAATTTTGCTAAGTTTGTAACTGTTCATGCCCTATCCGTAGTCTTTCCACCATTATGGTCCTGCTAGAAGTAACAAAAGTTTCTACTAAAGAAGGGCAGCATTGTGCTTAATTAGGACATGGTGGTCGATTACTCTTTTTGAGTTGTTTCTCAATACATGCATTTTATTTTCCTGCAACATGAAGTTTGTTTGAATGACTCATAAATAAATACTCAAAATACATGTATCTCAAAAGGGAACAGGGATACTATTTGTTTGGCAGGTAACATGCATTAATTCATCACTCTTGGAAATTATAAAATGTGTTTTGAACTTACAAAATCATACATGTTATGTCAGATGAGACAGCAACATGAAAAAAATTAGACCCCTAATTTCTGAAATAACTAACATGTACATGTATGTAAGGTGGGTATGAACCGGCTAACTGGGTGGAGGCAATGTTCTGTAGTTTTGTATCATGGTCATACTTTTTTCCATTTTTATGAACATACATGTACATGTACAAGCTGCACATGTACACTGACAGCAGGGCTTAGTTGCCAAAGTACATTTTTCAAAAAATATTAAAAGTTACGGCAATACCCAGTGCAGGAATAGTTTTCCCGCTTTAGTGCATGCTTAGCCCCAAGATCTACGGACTCCTTGCTCTACCTCTCTGCTCCAAGAAAGGTAGTGAGGTGTGTGCATGTACATGTACATGTATGTGCACCCTTAAAGAGGAGATGGGAGTAAAACAGGTAATGCTTGTGATAATGAAATTCATGATGAAAATACATGTACATGAACATGTAGATGGCACCATATTTGTATGTGTACACGTACAGATAGTTGCACAAAAAAGTATTCTTGCAAGTAGTTCACCCATCATGCCCATTATGAATGTTCAGGTCTTGACTTCCCTTTAAAACCAGTGTTGCTTATGAAATGGGTGGCAGATTCAAATTTCACATCTCTTTATCGGTAAAATTTTTACAAAATATAAAGTTGTATAAATTTGATGTTACATGTAGGCTTCTGCTCAACAAGAACCAATGCCACATTTTTTCAAACGCTGTGGCTGTTGTTATGGCAGCTGTAACACATATCCCATTTTCTATCATTACGACACTGCAACTATGCAAGCGCGCCAACTTAAGAACAGATTTCGGACTTTATTTCCCTTTAAAAAATCCTCCAAAGCCGATGAGAAAAGAAAAAGATTCCTGCTTAGGCCTACACAATTAGAAACCAAAATAAAAACAAGTATGATATAAAACATGAAATTTAGGCCAAAAAAAATAAAATGGTCGAAACGCGGATTTGAACTCACACACCAGTGGTTCGAAGCCTTCCACCTTGACCACTCAGCCACAAGCGTTCAGCAATCCACGTAATTTTAAAATATATAAATCATCGTAATGATCAGCTACGTCATTGCGCTTGCGCAGTTCATTGCTGTAACGACAGAAAATGAGAAATGTGTTACGACTATCGTAACGATAGCCACTTCATTGGTCAAAAAGTTGACAAGGAAAATAAGTACACTTGCGAACACTATACAATTTAATTAAATGAATTGGCATTGTAGGTATACATGTATGTTTGGTGTGATCAGCTGAACTGTACAATAATTTAAGTTACAAGTCCAGCACAACTGCATGAACCTCCAACTTCACATCCTTTTTTGAAACAATCTCTCACAACCTTAAATTAAAAAGGCATTGGCAGATCCTGGAATTGTCAACAAATCGTGCAGTAAGATTTACTGGTTGTGCAAAGATCAAGTGACCAAGCGTATCAATCAACTGCACCTAACATATGAGGCCAATCTAATATGCACAGGAGTAATTAGTTTGTGATAGCTTGACAATTGTGGCCCAAAAGTAGGCTACAGCTTTACAAGGTAAAGTCGACAGGTGCCTGAAGTCTATCATCCTTTCCTACATGTATATGTACCGCGATGCTTGCATGGCTTTCAGGTACTGGCATTAGTGTTTCACGTGCCTTGTACATGTACATGTATTTCAAGCAACAAATGTACAACTTAACTGCAAAACTGGCATATTGAAAGCAAACCAGATTTATAATGAAAGAGTTAAACTGTTGGTATTGCAATGACTGTCATTTCTCATACATGTTAAACTAGTACATGTAGGCCTACATCATGTACATTGTACCCCTCCTTCCTCCATGATTGTACATCATCATGTAACTGTATCAGCCTACAACACTTAGGCCTAGCATGTTTAGCCTACATTCAACCCCAGAGGCCTACCTATGTCTCTTCAAATGTTCTCCCAATAAGGACAACACTTCAAGTGGGACAGTTTGTCAGGTTTCTTTTTCTCCTGATCAGGAGAATTCTCCCAATATGGAGAAGTTCTCCAAAATTGTAAAGTATCCCAGCTCTGGTTAAGGGACTTATTGTCAATGTACCGGTACACTGTATACTACCAGAGCGTTGGTTACAAAACCGTCAGTAACATGGCTACGGAGGTACATGTACATGTAGCCTACATGTACTGGTTTCCAGGTGAGGAGTAGAGTAAGCCCAACTTACTTAGCCTACCTCTTCAGTGAACATGGTAAAGAACAGACAAGTTGAAGTGGAAAACTCACAAAAATGCAGTGCAACAAGCTTTGACGGTAACATCAGCAAGTTGAGGTGTATAAACAACGGATGTCATAATATTGCATAGGCCTACATCATACATGTACGTTGACAAATGTACATGTACATGTACATGCACTGTACTTGTCAGTGTAACGTTGCCCCAGATGGGGGGAGGGCAGTCTGCTGAACTCCCTCCTCCGTACTATGCTCGAGCCCACAGCGGTCTCCAAAAAGTGGAGACTCCGCAAAAACGCCTTCTATGCAACCCCTTTTCCGTTTATGGATCACTCACCCCATCAAACCATCGACGTAAAAATATGGGCGAATTCCAGTTTGCAGGAGTCCGTGAAATTTTGGTTTCGATTCCCGACCGCACCGTTGACTCACCAATGCCAAATACAGTCAGGATCTGTTTGGTCTGGGAACCAGATCTGCAGACAGCGTTATTACGTAGATCCCCAGAGCATGACATAACCAAAGAACGTAAATGAATGATGAACCAAAATATACTATGCTTGGGAGCGAGTGTGAACTCGTTGTCGGACACTTATCGGGCGTGAGGAGCGTACACGACAACGGGTACTTACATCGTTCGCTCGTTCAATCCCCGTCCCGCACGCGTCCCGCACAATGATGACGCTCACCCGCCCCAAAATGTTCTGATAAGCGCTAGGTACTCAAACTATGTGTAACGTTACGGCTAGCCCCAGACTGGGGGCCAGTCTACTGGACTCCCTCCGTATCCTTGTGCCCGTAACAATCTCCAAAAAGTGAAGACTCCGCAAAAACGCCTTTTATGAAACCCCTTTTCCGTGTGTGGATCACTCACCCCATCAAACCACCGACGTAATAATATGGGCGACTTCCAGTTTGAAGAAGTCCGTGAAATGATGGTTTCGATTTGGACCATTCGTTTTATACTGCAGTGATAAACTCCCGATCGTTTACCGATGCCAAACACTCAGTTAGCATGCATTTGGTCTGGGAATCAGACAGCGGCCGGCGCGGCGGCGTAATTTTTTCCCAGGAAGGTTAGGGGGTAAAATGGGCGTTTTTCATCTAGGGGGGTACATGAAGTTCACAAACTTTTAAGTATAAGACACAACAAAGTTGCTTCTCTAGCCGACTTCCATGCCAGTTAGGAGAGCGTTACACTTAGATCCAACAAGCCCGAGGGGTCGATTCTATGTGTATTATTTTTTCTTGGTGGGGAATAGTTGGTTGGAGGATGTTTTATAATAGGAAAGAAAAGTCCAACATTTACCCAAGCACTTAAGTTCATAAGTGTCTACCAAATTGATCAAACTAGCAGTTAACCACGCTTATATATGATTATTACCCTAAACATTCCTGGGAAAAAATTACGTCCCCTTAGGCTGGCGCACCCAATCAGTCAGTCGAACGATACACGTACCCACTGATCATCCCCATTCTTAATTGATCTCCATTATAATGAAATAGTATTAGAAAGGACAGTCCTAGTCATTACTTCCCCCTATACCTACCCGACGGAAAAGTGGCATGATCCCCCTGTACCTACCCGACCCCCTCTCAAAACCCCCCAATTTCTTAAACCCCAAAAATGTTCACCAACCTCTGTCAATTTCAGTTGGGTATATACCCACAAAGTTTTTAATCGCTTCATAACCCAAAAAATTGATAACACTACTTACAAAAGACAATGTTATATAATTACCTGCCATCAGATGTAGAAGAGTTTTATAATTTAATTAAAGTAAAACCCCCACCAGAAGCGTATGTAAAAACCAAAGAAGACACATGCCCGCACATTAAAGAATAGAAGACGGGTTTAGATTAGATTAGATTAGATTAGATCACCGGATACAGCCCCCCCCCAAACAAAAAACCAATTACTGAAATGTAACAGTGATTTTGCAAATGAACTGACCTATTTTTATTGTAGATTTGATAATTATGATTTTTCTCGGTAAAATGAATTCTTGAAAGACTCTTTGAAAATCAGCGCTGATCAGGACACTACTATTTTAATAGATGAGATTGATGTACGAAATGTCTTTTTTAGGCCTGAACATTAATAAGGCCTCTGGACCAGATGGTGTAGGTAATCAGATTTTGAAGACATGTAGCTATCAACTCTCTGGTATTTTTACAAAAGTATTTCAAAAATATTTCATCTGACTTTAGATAGAGGGGTCACTCCGCAGTTGTGGAAAACCTCGATCTATGATAGTTACTATCCCGAAAGGAAGTAGGGCGTCAGTCTTGAACGACTACCGCCCCGTAGCTCTGACATCAAACATTATGAAATGTC
This sequence comes from Acanthaster planci, assembly GCF_054643075.1. Taxonomy (NCBI): domain Eukaryota; kingdom Metazoa; phylum Echinodermata; class Asteroidea; order Valvatida; family Acanthasteridae; genus Acanthaster; species Acanthaster planci. The sequence goes on from NC_141794.1 coordinate 8,653,245, forward strand.
TGGAAAAGTTTGTTTTGAATTTTCTTCTTAGAGATGCAGGTTCTTATTTGGACAAGTTTCAATTCGCATACCGGAGTAACGGGGGGTTGATGATGGGATACTCGTTTATCTTCATAAACTGTACAGTCATTTGGACAAGTCAAAATCTTATGTTAGGTCTATGTTTATTGATTTCTCTAGTGCTTTCAACACGATTAGTAGTAGGGATAGGACAGTTCTGGAGCACCTCCCCTTTCACCCTCTTTCCACCACCCGCGCCGGGGTTTCCCACTTCACTCACCTTGACCTTTTGGCCCTGGCGCACTTTTTTGTCAACAACCTAGACCTTTAACCCCGTGACTCTCAAACAAAGAAAAAGGGACTTCCCCTCGCTTTTTCGGCCTGAACTCGTGACTTCTCACAGTTTACAACCGCCTTAAATAAACGGACTATATATAAAAATAACAATATATAAAAAAACATGTCAAGTCAAATCGTTAGAAAAAAACGAGAAAAAATAAATAGAAATTATGTAAAAGGATATGGTAGACCATAAAACAAACGTTAATTGTTATTTCTGCAAAGACACGAGAAATTCGATCGATTTGGTAGATCCGTACGATTGCGTTCGTTGTTTAAATTCCGACCGTTTGTTTCAATGTACCGATTGTAATGCCACGATTGCCACAAATGTAACGACTGCGCCAGATGTAATAACTGCTCCACTTGCGACGATTGCGGTAGATGTATAAATTGTGTGGTTTGTTTTAATTTATACAACTGTCAAAATTCAAATGCCTTGGACAGTTGCGAGGATTGTTACGAGTGCAGCAATAGTATCGAATGTTTTGGTTGTACATATTGCACCTGCTGCTTAAATTGTGTCGAGTTGGAAGGAATGGATCACGTGGTGCTCGTAGACGGTAGCATAAAAAGCTTAGGCACCCTGCGCAATCATTTATTTGTCCAAAAGACGTATACTACGGTACCCAAGGTTCACTGTCTTGCGGCGCCAGCGTTAGGTATGTAGTGACAGCGGCAATGTTGAAAATTAGAAACGACGGGCTAATTTCAAATAAGTCCGCTTTGCGAGCGTTTAGCATATATGAATCTCCCGTGAAATTGAAAGCCGATTAAATTACGAATCAATTGATCTTTGGTTTGGTACATCTGAATTTGAATTTCTCGTGTAAATAAAAGTCGATTGAACCTGGGTTATTCTTCGGAATAACTGAGGTTGTTTTTCGTCACTCGTTCCTTAAATAAATAAACAACATATAAATAAAAATGACATACGCAGAGATTTGCCACCTACTCGGTTACGAACCTAAATGGCCAACCCCAGCACCACGACCAGAAAAAACGTGTGAACACGACATATTTGAAATGGACTAAGGATATGTATGCCGACATTGCGGTCTAATTTTTGGGTGGGTTCCTTCATACACCCCTAAAGAGATTGGAGATAGATATTACCATCACCACGTTTGGAAAAAAAACCCACACGAAAATCAGAGAATACTTTGAGAGAACTTAACATTGAATTGCCCAGTGAACAATCGAGCCGCATCGAATACGTGTTAAATCGAGTTTTAGATGGTAAGATATCCAGAGGAAGACCGTTGAGGGCTTTAATCGCGGTATGTTATCAAGAGGCAACCGCGCAGGGCGATATAAAAGTAAAAGATTTGTTCCAAGTTTCAGATAAGTATTGGAAAAACGCCGTCGAAAAATTAAACCCCGCAAAACAAGATTTCCAAAAACGTATAGATTGCTAGACAAGATTTCTCAAAACGTATAGATTGACCAAACAAGATTGTTCAAGAAAACGTATATAATAAAATGGAGACTCACACGTTTTACTTAACCGAGAGCGAGCAGACGTTCGAATTGAAAGATGTCATTAAAAACACCAAAGGCGACAAAGTGGTCCGAGTAAAGAATATTCAGTTTGAAGCTGGATATTTTAACGTAACAAACGCGACTGAAATTGAGTGGGATACAAACTTGGACGGTAGGCACGTGGGCCCATGGCGAACGACCGCCTGGAATACCTTCAAAGGAAAGAACGGAAGTATCTTCCAATTCAGAATTAGTACAAACAGCTGAACCCAGATTAATACGAGAAAATAAAAAAGGCACTTTAGCAGAAGAAATCAGAATCATTGCTGAGGAAATTGAGCAGCTAAACCAAGAAATTGCAACTTTAGAAGAGCAGTTAAACCCAAGACAACCTTTAGAAACGCGTGCTCGTTTAGCTTATGATATTGACGATAAAAAAGTCAAATCAGTTTCATTGCTCGAGAGGCGGAGACAAGCCTTGGATGAAATTTATGAAGGGAATCCCCAACTGGACCTACCACAAACTCCCCCGTACAACCCACGAGACCCAAAATAGAATTAACTAAAAGACTTTTTTGACGGGGCTAAGGGAACCTATATACGATAGACTTCATTCTAGAAGCTCATCTCAACCATTACCCGAGGGTCAAAGAGGAAGCATCGTAGTATCTCTCGGTTATTATAACATGGACTGGTTTGACTTTTTGTTAAACTCGATCCCAGGCGTTTCTTTTAAGGTTCACTCAGAATCTAAAAGGGTGACTTTGGCCATTACGGACCCCAATCTGAAGTTGCGACTAAATAAAGAAGTACCTAAGCTATTAAACTTACCCAAAATAAAACTTTTACCCAACGTTATTTATGAAGGCAAGTATGATTTAAACCACCTTCAAACTAGCGTTTATTCATCGCAAACAATTAAATACATTTGACATGATAGCTACCGAGCCTTGCACCACAACACCCGTGACGTGTAAAACGCCTAAAAAGTTAACACACACAAACATCAGTGAATTGACTTTTTCTGTTAAAAACGATCGAGGTGAGCTCTTGAATAATATCGGCAAAATTTTAATCGAGTTAGACATTTTTAAAACGCGTATATAATAAAAAAGATGACGACTAATATTTACCCATATTTGACTTTAAACTCGGCCGAACAAGCGGAGACTAAATTTACAGACTCAGAAAGATCGAAGAAATTAAATCCCAAATTCAAAGAGAATGCGACGCGCGGGAAACTACCTACAAAAGATCAAACGTACACATACTGCACTCGATTACGTAGAGAACGGTGTGGAATCGTTGGGCGCTACCTCGGCAGCCGTTGGAATTCCCGCTATTTTAGGTGTCGTTACCAGACCCGTCGGACTTGTGATGGAAGGCATTGCCATCGGTGCGTTCGGTGCCTACGCGGTGCTAAAGTACGCCACTCGCCGATTAACTCACAAAACCAAAAAGCACGATCAAATTCGAATGTTGGCAGACTCCAAGCTAAACACCATCGAGGAATACGCATCTCACGCGATTGAAGACGGTGATATATCACAAGAGGAATTTGTACTGATTTTATCCGAGCTGAAAAAATTTAATGAAATGAAAGAAAAAATAAGGTCAAGTACGTCTACAAAATTACAGGAAACCAAGTCAACGAGTAAAGAGGAATTTGAACGTCAAGTAAACGAGAGAGCAGAAGTGCTGGCCAATGTATGGGCGGCGGTTTTTAAAAAAGATCTTATGAAAAAACTTGGCGATTAAGTTTTACAAAGTTTGTTAAGTATCAGGAACAACCACCTGCTTATCAAGCGAGCAAACCGACGGCACGTGCTTTAAAAGCGTAGCGCATTAAAAATAAAAACGTATAAAATAAATGGGAGCCAACTTTAGTCATTTATCAATAATAGTCAACAAAGAAAACTCATTTTTAGCCGAGGTTCCAAATTTAAGCACGCGTCTAAATTACCAAAAGTCACCACGGCGAAGCCGTCAATCGCTGGGTGACCGAACCGATTTTGTTTTATCAAAATCAATTTAATTTTGCGGTCTATTGCGCCACGACGGCCTGGTTTTTATTTGCTGTCTGACCCCAATCCATACGTGTCGGCTTTATTCAATTTTCACGTATATTATACCGTATACGTATTATTATTATTATTATTATACATATAAATTTTACGACTGCATAATGCCCATTCCGAGCAACGACGTATTTGACGTGTTACACAATAATTACGATCATCGGAAGTTTACCGACACGTGTCTTTTATACGGAGTTTGATCCGAGTAAATCGCTTAAACAAAAAAAAAACAAACTCGCGATAAGGTATCAAACGGATTAGGCACTGCCTATTATTACAACAACGGTTATGTGTACCTGTCCCTAATAAAAATTACGATGCACACGACTTACACGTCACCAATGCTAAATACGCGGGATCTACTTTTATGGGCTTTGGCTGGGCTGATCCACCTAAAGGCTCGGGTCACGCGAGTACTTACACGGTCATTTGGATTTCACTGTCGGACGCGGTCACTTTAGCTTGGTGGGATTTCATTCCTAAAAAGAGTGGCTTGACGGATGTGGGAATCACTAAGGTAAACGAATCTATTAGAGCTTAGGTATACGCGTTACTCTGTGCACATGCACAAACAAAGACTAGCGTTTTGACCACTGACACCAGATTAGACGCGCAACGGCAATTTATTACGATCGTGGAATCTTTAATTAATTCAACCCCCCGATCTCGAACAGTCGATTGACCATTTTCAAGATTCGTTGCAATACGCAAAAATGCCTTTAAATTTCGTTGTGTTGCAGCAGTTATATTTGGTGCCCTCGAATATGGACTTGCGCATCGGCACTTTTGACGGTTACAACAATAATTCACAAATCGCGACTGCGGATATGAGAACTGGTTAAGTACCGAGTTTAAGTTTGGGACCAAAGGTTGTAGATGATTTTAATGATGAAGCGAGCAAACCAAAGCAACCAGAACTTATACCCACTCAACCAAAGCAACCAGTACCAGAAAAAAAAACCATTAGACATCCATAACGAAGAGAAGTTATCTTTAATTATGGGAGCTATCGCCATAGGTGGTCTCGGTTTTATGTTGTATAACTAAGAGTTAACTTAGAGTAGACGAAAAAGTAAAAGGCATTAAAAAACGCTTGTTCTCCACGTGGAAAACAAGTGTTTAAATTTTTTGCCTAAGTTAAAACTATTATAAAACGGATTTACGTTTTTTGTACAAAAGACAAAACTACATAACCGACCGCTAAAGACAAAGTCCACACGTGATCTGTGATCCATCCAACCGCTTTACTCGCCACGTTGAACAGCCGATGATTCCGTGGAAAGCGCCTAAAGCTTTCAACCCGAGTTTCTTCAATACGTTTGCCAAATTTCGCAATTGCCTTTTGATCCTATCGATTATGTCAACCTTATTCCGTGGTTTGGGAGGTTTTGACGCGGGTTCTGGCGTAGGCGTTCCAGCAACCCTGACGCTAGCTACGATATACTACTTACGATCGTACTTACGGCTAGTGAAAAAACCGTTAAAATGCTTACTATCGTGACCCCTTGCTCTGTAAATATCGTTCGAATCTTATTACGCAATGTCCAATCCGAATATATGGCCTTTTCATTCATTTCCTTAATGCAATTAATTTGGCTCCTTGATTAATTGGTGTTTCTATCGATGACCTCTAAGCTACCCCGTCTTTCGACTTGTAAGTCGTCTAATCTACGTCTGGTCTTCTACGATGTCGGTCGCTAGATCTGCTTCTTGAGGCAGTTCTACTAATTCCATGCTCTCGGGGTGAAGTTCCGCGAGTTTACGAGACACCCGGGCGGCTTCTTCTTTTGTTTTACCAGAAACGTAGTCGCGTAAGCCTAGGACGCATCTTATAAAATCGGTATTTGATTTTTGCTTAATAGTATTTAGGTTAAGAAATACTTCACTATTGTTTTCGCGGGTTGAGAGAACGTTTTTGCCTTTGAACTTTACGTACAGGCCATCTTCACTATCTAAATTAAAAATATTTGGGTCTTTAATTTCAGTTTCGTAACCAGATTCTTCTTTAATAGCTATTCACTTTACGTTCGCGTAACAATTGCCTAAGCTCCATTAAGTTGACTTGTCTTTCTAGTTCCGTTTCGTGTACATGATCGACGTCTTACCTAATTCATTATATCGCTTTTCGATCTCAAAACCACTATATATTCCTTCTTCTTCGTCTGGCCCAATGGTCATAGGATGTGTAAAATCAGGGTCTTCTAACAATGACGTTTCATGATAGCCAGTAAAGGACGTTTCTGTTTGCGTCGAGTTAAGTATTAAGTCTTCCCAAGCCGATTTAAAGTCTTGATCGGTTTCTTCTTTGCTCTCTAGTGGTATTTTCCAAAAATCAAATCCTCCTTCGGCCATTTTACTTTAACGATTTAAACTGTGGTTACTATATGCAAAAACAACTTTATGTTTTTTAAGCGGTCGGTAGGCTCGCGGGCAATATCCCTTGCGCCACTAACCAACCCTGGGTAGCCAATGCACCGTTAGACAGCGCGGTCAATTTTAACGCGTCTTCGATTGTAAATTTATTTAGATCTGGCGGTTTAATTTGAATAGCATACTCGACAGTATAGCATAACCTATGGAAATTCCTGAGACTACGGCACCGTGGTAAACCGTATTGGCGATTCCGTTTACGTCGATTGATTTAGCGTAAGTCATTTTTATTATATAGTATCTTTAAATTTATTCCATATCTAAAACTACTTGCGCAGGTGCTTTTGGAGTTGCTACGGGGGCTTTTGTTTGGGTTGGTTCGTTAGCTTTTCTTTTCAGGTAAAACGCGAGTAAAATTCCCCCGATGACTAACCCGCCTAGGATCAAGTACTTGTTGTCTTTTAAGTTTGCATAAACTTTACTTTCACTAGCTTCGCTCGTCTCGCCTAATTTCATCTTTGCGAGCTGTTGCTTCATCTTTTCGTTATGCTCGGCTAATTTCTTACCTTGTTCTACGCGTTTCGAATTTTTTACTTTAGTTACTGTCTGTACCTGCGTCTTTGCCGGGCTGTTCGCTGGGGTTGGAGTTACTTCTTCTGTTGACATCTTCTTTTAATATAAGAGAACTTTTGTTAAACTCCAAATGTTTAGTCGTTATTGACGTTGCTATCTGGGGTGATAGGTACACGCCGTAGTTATGAAAATTCTCGCTTAAAAATGCCTCATCGTTTGACTTATAATCGAGTCGTCGTTTCTTCAGCGCTTCTTCAGATGTTAATTGAGGTTGAAGCCCAAGAGTTCGACCGGGGTAACTAATCCGAGTAAACGTGCGTATAAGCTGCAAATCGAGTGGCCTAAAGTTTTTACAATTTCTTTACCAAATCTAATTTCATACAGGTTAAAAAACTTTTCTTGTTCTGCGGGGCTAAGTGACTCGATGTCTTTTACAGAAAATTCCTTGCCTAGGTACTTCTTTGATTCGCCTGATGCCACTCTCGAGCAAAGGCGATCTTTGACGTTTGGTTTGGATTCGGTTGATTCGCTTTTTGAATCGGTGAGTATAGATTTGATGTCTTTCATTTTAATATATACGTTTTAAAATTGTTGAACGTTTACTTTAGGCGTAGGTACTCAATTGTATAGTACGTTAAATTGATCGCAATAACTAGCTGGGTAACTACGTGAATGAATTGTAGCATTGCTGTTCTTTGATTATAACTTAAAATTGGGTGTAACTAAACAGTCCAGTTCAAGCAAATGTAAGCAAACGTTAAGTAATTCAAGCTAGTTCATCATGTAGCTATCGAGTACGGGTAAGCAAACTTCAAGCTAGTTCATCAGGTAGCTATCGAAGTACATAATTCACAGGTGGTCGAGTATTAACGACCAATTTACTGAACTTAAAAATTCGTAAATGCTTCTTCAATCGATCGCGCTTGTCATATGGCACCACGACATTTTCATCCAACATTTGATCAAATGAGGACTTATCTTTACAATAGAAAATGGCCACCCATGCCGTATTGCTCCCAAAGTCTTTTAAAACCGAGTTATACTTCTGCGTGAGGAGTCAAAACAACTATGATTATAATGTCTACCGCTAAAGGCCATTTTAGATAACGAACAGGTGTTACTGTCACAATGTGAGAAGTTTATAAATCATGTTTATATTACATTAACATCACAAGTTGGGAAATGTGTGAAAACCGTGGTTATATAAATATTGGTAGAAAGAAAAATTATTGGGCTAAGAGTTACTTTCAGATTTGAGTTTGTCCCCACACACCTACTGCAGAGTGTAGATGGCTATTCAAAACCAAATTTGTCAGAGAATACATAGTGGCAAGGAATGTTATGCAAATTAATCATGCTTGAGTAACTTTAGTCCAAGGCACTCCCCTGTGTGTGTGCTATTAGGCACTACCAATGCAGCCTTAGTGGTGTATGGAAGGGTAGTCCACCTGTGTGGTGAGGTACATGTCATGCATGTACTGTACATAGGGCGTGGCCCTGAAGAAAAGCCAGTTTGGAAATCAAACTGAAAGTTAATTTTACTTGGTTTCTATTTATGTTTATGCTTATTTTGTATAAGATAATTGTAAGCTCATTTAAAAGATGTGTTTAAATGGCCAAAAATTATTGAAGGTTATTTGGATTCTTTTTCAAAGGGTTTTCCCTGAGGGGAACTTAAAACCTTGCTGGTTCTGAGTGAACCATTTGTTCGGAGTGAACCACCTTCATTCTGAGGGAGTCATTTGTTCTGAGTGAACAACCGTCACTCCGAAGGGATCATTATATTTGTTCTGAGTGAACAAACATCTTTATGAATAAACGAGCACCAGTATCGCTCCACAGTTCTTAGTGAACTAGCCACCCCACCCAGCTCGAGGTGAAACAGTACAGAGAGGTTTAAGGCCGACCATCAGGCCAGCAGGGAGAACCATCCTTCGACCTTCCTGGAAGATCAGCCCAGGCGTTGATGTTCATCCTTGCACCCACCTGGAGACAGCTTTACTCCAAGGAGCTGGCAGACATATTGTAGATAACTGCATGGTACACGGGCGTGGGCATTCTTCCACCCATGCAAACTGTTGACTGTTATGAAGGTGGCCTGGTGGGGCTTGAATAATTAACTAATTAGTGGTAAAGATTTGTTTATTTATTTTCACGAAACGGCCGTAGGGGGGATATAATTAGGTATTTACATGTTTTACTAATTCGATTAGAAACTGGTTTTGGGTACAAGTGTTTTTTTTTTTTGGTAGGGGAGGTTGGTAGAGTAAATGTTCCTTGTCTTAGGAAAAAAAAAAACGGTGGATCGATTTTGAAGTATGATTGTTTGACCTCCAAAAACTTGTGTACCTACTACCATACTGGTTAGTTATTTTTTTGGTCCACTGAGGGGAAAGTCGGACCCCTGGTGTGACAGTTACTCCCTTTTGATCTTTTACGATACTTTATAATTTGATCCGAGGCACAATCGTCAATAATAAATAATGTATTTACACCGTCAAATAATTTCTGGTACAAATTGTTTGCCTCCTTTAACTCCAACTTTTCACACGATCAAGGTCGCATAAATAAACGTCGTCACCGGTATAAATCTACAGTCGTTCTAAATACGTTTTATTTTTAAATAATGTATGACAGATGATCACGATTGCCTCAAATATAAATTTATACTCTGTTTCTAGAAGATCTAAAACCCACTGAGTCTTACCGCTCCCAGTATTGCCTACAATCAAGTTACAGTGAGGACTTTTAAACGTCTGGTTCATTTACTTTAAACGCTGCTTAATAAACCAGACGTTTAAAATTTCCATCTCCAACCGTCAGTTGCGTGTCCATAAAAAGAAAGACGTACATTGTTAACGGCCCGCGGTCTCTGCCTCGAGAGTTATCGTTATAGATCTTTCACCACCGCACGGGCCAATTCCGTGCCCGATTCGCCGAAATACTTGTTAATTTCTGACCGATGTTGACATTCGAATAGCCCTTGAGAATAAAGTTGATTTGGCTTACCTTCGACCGTGACTACTGTTTTAGTAATATGTGGGTTATGAAATCGTTGAGGATTTTTTAACGGCGGGATCTCTGAACAAAATCAAAACGCCTTTCAAGCTCTTGATCGTTTGGTCGATGTTAATATTCAATAACGTATCCGACTTATTGACCGCCTGCTTCTACCACGAGTGTATCCGGTCGAATAGGTAATAGACCGGGCCTCTATGTTTGGCCTGCAGGGCTTGCGCCAGGTCTCGGTTCGAAACGACCTATATTCTAAAGTCAAATCCGAAAATGCATGTTCAGCCACGGTATCTAAGGAGTTAAAAGTCAACTGGTAAGTCGAAGGCTCTTTAAACCCCGACAGATAGAAAGGCCCGTGATCCGTCAACATCGGCGTATCTAAAGGAATCGCGTAACGAGTTTTGAAAGCGTCGGCAATTGCTTTATCTTTACCGTTGTTTGCAGCGTTTTTATCACCTGCCCCGAGTCGTAACTTTGCGACGTTTTCCCTTTCCAAACCAAAGTACGCCAGATTTTTCGTTTACGACAGAGGTAGCTCCGTCTAGATCGAGTTCAAAAGCCAGTTTGGCGGTGCCGGGTACTATTACGTCGTCGGTGCCTAAAGGGGGAAATTTTACGTTTAACGACCCTCAGCTATGGTACTCGGATAATGGGTGATGGTTACCTCCCGTCTTTCACCCTTAATCGACTCGGATTTAGTTTTCTCGTGTATTGATGGAACATATTCTTAATATATATGATTTTTAATTTACGTAAAAATTTTAAAGAGGAAAGGAAACGCAATAAAGGATATGCCGGCAGTATTCCATTAATTTATTTTGCTTTCTAAACGTTTCACTTTGGATATCAATAATGTGATCGATATCTGCGCGTATGTCGCCCAGCATTTGCTCGATGTTGCTTAGGTCAGTTTGTAGGTCTATCAACTTGTCTTTAATTTCTTCTTCCTTTTTTCCATTTTTAAAATAAAGCAAATTAAACGTTTTGTCTTTAATTTCGCTATTCACATTTTTAAATTATATATTCTAAAAATGGCTAGTGCTTTGATGATGGTTGGAGGAGCTATAGTGAATGCACTAGCGTTCACGGGTTCACATTTTTTATTTAGAAGTTTATCAAAAAGTAAAGTCGAAGAGGGGTGAAAGCGTCACAATTTAGCCCTAGAGCAACTGGCGCAAGCGAAAGAATCTTGGGAGCAAAACCGCGTTTCATATGTTAGATTTTTTTAAACGAACAAATGCGACAAGAACGCGCGAGTCAGCAAACGTTTGTAAACGTGGACGAAGCGTTTCGAGCCTACAGCGAATTTGACTGGTAAAAATATAATGCCGCTGCCGCCGGATGGATTATATCCAGGACGGCTTTAGTTGGTTTCTTAGCTTATCAATTTGTGTAACTTTATTTTAAATGGAGCGAGAATTTTCAAAATTATTTTACAGCCCACAGGGTTATTGGCGGGGTGAAATTGCCGTCGATCATCTACAGAAAAAGACGGATGCAGGCAAATCAGTTATTAGAAACTGGCTAAAAAAGTAGGCAATTTGGCGAATATGTTTACCCGCGATAAATTACGTCGGTCAAACCTAATTCGTGCATCAAATGGATGTATTATATTTACCCTGCGAGTTTAAAAAGTTAATGACGAAAAATAAAGTAGAAATTTAAGTGGGAGAGCGGGGCGTTCACAGATCGCAGAGGATCGTGGAAACGTTTAACCGTACTTTAGCTGAAAGGTTATTCGGTCACAATACGCTCAAGAAATGTTAAACGTGGGTGAGCGAAACGTGGAATGGGTAAGCACATTTGCCTCAAGTTGTAAAATCGTTAAACGAGGAAAAAACGCGTTTAATCGACAAAGAGCCCGCAGAAGCTATCAAATTAGACCGAGTGAAGCAAACACCTAGAGCACCTCCAAGAGTTAGCAAGCGAGAATTACCTCCAAGCTTGGTCGTTCGGTACCTCTATTACCCGGGTGAGCGAGAAGGAGGTACCGTCAGAAGAGCGACCGATCCGGTTTGGTCCGCGGACGTCTATCAAATTGAAAAACGAACCAGCCAATTTAAACGAGTTAATTCTCGGCGGGTAGAAACGGGTCCCACTTTTTATTATTTATTAAACGGACCAAATAGGAGTTTCGTCAGAGAGGAACTTCAAGTCGTACCCAAGAATACAGAATTACTGCCCGAGTCTTAACTGCGCAAAAACAGAATTGAGAGCCTTTTCTTTGTCTTTAAAATTTGATAGATGAACGATTCGCGTTGTTCTTTTGGCTTAACAGATTGCTTAGCTCGCTCGAGGTCAGTTGCTTTAAATCCTCTAATCCTCAATTTACAGTGCCCGTAAGCCAACGTGTCAACTCCATTTAGTAATATGTAACGCTTAGTGTCTAAAGGTGACAGGCTCTTTTGCCTTCTTTAAATTTTGATCGGTAGTTAAGATTGAATACATTTTTGGCGTATACAAACGACCTCTGAAATTGTTTGACCACCAAATTCGTCTTTCATCTTGCCTATGACCTTTTCATTTTTTGAATCGTAAAATTGATGATCGGGCGGGTAATTGCTAAAGTCGAATAGTTCACGCTTTTTTACTCAAGTAGCCGTTTAAATCGTTAGTTTGGATTTCGACGAGTAAACTATCCGTATCCGTGTGAAGTAAATTTACTTTATCACCAAAATTTGATTTTAGTTCGTTGAAATAGAAATCGTACATTAAAGTTTTGGATACGTCGAGCACACTAAGACCGAAATGAATACGCTTGTTTAGCTTGGTCTTTACCCGATACATTTTCACGAATGAAAGATCGCACTCTTTAAATGGTACCGTCGATTTGTATTTTGCGGCGTCTTGTAAGTTCCTCAATAAATGACCGTCCATACGATACCGGACGTTCTCCATCGTCTTACCAAAGACGAGTCTTACCGAGTTGTTCATCAATTTAAAAAAGTCTTTCTTAAAATCAGACTTGGCCAATTTGCGTGACTCAGTATTTTTATCGATATAGCTCTTCATCCAAGGCCACTGTTTAAACGACATGACGCGGTGTACCTCTTTTAACTGGATGCCGAGTTCCAGGTACTTTTGCAACTTACGACAGTGAACTACGTATTTATATATTATACCTAAAGTGACCACGAGTTTGTCTACTTGTGATAGAAGCTCGCCGTTGTCAATTAATTTTTGCTGGTAGCTTGAAAACCATTCATTTGGGAATTGATATATTTTCAGGCGCTAGTGGGAAGTCGTTGTGTTTGTCGTGCAAGTCTTGCAGATAGTCTGAAGTCACTTCAAACATGTACCCACGCGTGTCATTTGGTGGAATTTAATGAGTAAACTCAGGGGTAAAGTTGTCTAAGTTTTTAAGCCACTGAAACTCATCCACTGGTAACGATTGACTCATGGCCCAACCATATGAATTATTGCGTCTAAATACATGATATGAGACTCTGGCTTATTGGGGTCGTAGTCTGGTAAACTCGTATTGTTTGCCTTGGCATAACACTTTGCACCCACGCCAGAAATGCCGCCTCTTTTGGCCGTTCAAAAAATAAATGCTTATCTATATTTGTCAATAGTTCCAATTGTACGCCCGTGTGCTTTAACAATGCATCCCACGATAGGCCCGGTGACGGGTAATAGTTAGCTGGGTCAAGGCCGTAGTTCTGTTTACAGACTTTGCGGGAGTTCTCAAATACACCCGCTAGCAATAACACGTCCGTTTCCACATATAGGTCGTGGTAGTCACCTAGGTTTTTGCAGTTAAACGTTTGCCATATTTTCTGCTCGTGCGTGTTCTTTATCGGCCACGGTGGACTGTCTCGAAGTGCTATAAAACGCGTCTCTAGGGGGTAGGCTAATCTCTTGGAATTGATCAAAGGAGTCGATATACTTGTAAGGGTAAATTCCCTTTTCCAACAATAAATCCGTGTTTTCTGGAAATCTTTCTCGAAGTAAGTTAAAATCATCGGGTGAACAATTTTTAACCAACCGATCTAGCGAAGCCGCCATAAAATGAAAGGAGTCTAAGAACCTGAGTTGGCCAAATGAAAGCAATTAATTTGATTTCTTCCCCATCGTGAGCACCTTGCATAATTCAGTGCGCATCGTATTTCTCCAAGTTGTGTAAAATCACCGGAATGAGCGTTTGATAGGGGACGACTCTTAACCTGAGATTACAACTGGCGTGCGCGGGGCCTCGATACTTACCCCTCACGTGACAGTTATCTCTAACCTTTCTAAACTTGTTGGTGGGCTTTGTACACGTCACACATAGCAATTCTCTGAACCCAGCTTTCTTTGCAGAACTGTAAGCAGCTTTTTCGTTCTTTGTTTTGGTTCATTTGGAATTGAGCACTGACACTGAGATTCTTTTGTCTTGCCGATAAGCTTTTCACATATCCAGCATCTGTGACAATTTTCATAAATATTTTGTCATTTTTCAGACCAATTAAGTGGCTTTGGATTTGCAAATGTTTTGTTAATTATGTCGACTTCCCTTGAAAGCGACTGTACAAAATTAACTGCCGCGTCTTGACCTCTGTACGTCTTTTGGCTAGTGCAATTACCGTCGCATCTGCCGACCGCGTATGAGTAGCCGCAGGGTTTGTGGATCTGGGTTTTTACCGTGTTAGACGAAGTCGTTGAAAGGTGTTCTAAAACTAACTCAAAATCAGCGTAAATGACAAAAGGTGTATCTTGTTTGTTCTTATAGTTTTCAAATTGTAAAATGTTTTTGCCTTCGGCGGGTAATTCGACTTTACAGGGAACCGCGTCTAACCCTTGGCAATCTTCTTTGTGTCCGGTTAACTGTTCTTCTGTTTGAAAATGTGACATGCAGTTAAAGCACCAGTGTTTCTTACCGTTGTGCTTATCAACATCCCCCGTCAACCGAGAAAAAGTTTTTAATTCAGCAGTAGTGGCTCTTTGCACCTTGGGCAAAATAAAGTAAATTGATCGGTTCAACTAAGCGCTTACTTTTGTAAAAAATTTAAAGACCGTCTTTTTTGTCGTAACCAAACACGTTGATTGCTAAGTTGTTTTGCGATTCAATGCGCGGGGATTTGTGAAATTGGTGTTGGAAAGCTTATGTTTGTAAAAATTAGACCATCTGCTGCTGTATAAGTCGAGGTGCGCTCTTTATTTATTTTGTAATTTGGTTTTGTTTCCAACTGACTTTTGACGTAGTCTGAATATAATTTTAAAGCTGCTCTCAGTGCCCATCTGATACACTGCTGGTCGTTGTTTTGGACGTTTATGATTGCTTTCTTATACGCCAATTGCGCAGGTAGTGGAATATACGTGGCACCCACCGGGTTATATTTAACCACGTTGATGTAAAAAGTGTCAACTTTATCAAAGATCCACCCCGACCCACGTTGTGTATGAGCCTCCTCCTCGTCGGCTTTATTTGCAACTAATCTATTTTCGCTCGGGAAGGTAAATACACCAAAGTCGGTTTGGTCGGGTTTTTCCAATCTAAACTGCACTTTGAGGGCGGTTTGTAATTTGGAAGAGCCAATTTCCTTTAACTCCTCCAACGCTTTGTTTTGTAAAAATCAAAAAAGTGCACGAGGTCATATTCAAAGAAACTGGGTATCAACTCCCAATTGCGATAGTTACCCTGAAAGCGCCTCACGTTTCTAATGTCGACTTCTGCAATTTTCTCGGGTTGAGTGTAATCTTTAATCGCTTTAATCAGATCTTGTTTGACGACCCTGCCCTTGTGCGTAAATGGTATGCCGTGTTCTTGGACCGTTTTCAACAGCAGGCGATATGACTGACGCGGGAGGTACCTGAATTGCCTTTGGTCCGTTCGGATGGCTTCAATGAGCTCAGGTTTGGTGTGAAATTTACGCTTGGGTGACGGCAATGGAATGTTATACTGCTTGACAAAATCTTCTGAAAACGCCTTCTTAAACCGATTAAAGGTCGATAATAGATGCCTGTGTTGTGGGTTGTTCATTTCTCTATTTATATATAGGTTTTGAATTTTTTTCTCATTTTTTCAATCGACTTGACTTGACATGTTTTTTTTTATACACTGTTATTTTTATATATAGTTCATTTATTTAAAAGTGTGAATTACAACGATCGCAAATGTGCTTTTTACCGTCGTGATGGTTAATTTGTGTGCTTAAAAGTTTCGATTTATCTTTGATCCAACAATAGTGACGTTGAACGTCTGTTTCTCCCACGATATAAAATAGGTCTATGTGAGGAAGTTTTGGTCCTTTTAAAAGTACAAAATTCTTTGAAACCCTCATAACAAAAATTAACCACGATCGGGTAAAATTTCTTTGGGATCTTGTTTTTCAGGTTCCGGATATTCATATCCAAACACGTTAATGGTAATGTTACTTTTTCAATGCATGAAATTTGAGACAACGGCGTTGGAAAATTGATACCCGCAAAACCACGGCCGTCGTCTTTGGAATAAGTTGACGGTATTTCGTCGTGTATTTTATAATTTGGCTTTTAGGAATCGCGTTCTTGAATTTATCAGATCCGGGGATAGGAAGGAACTTAATATCAGTAGAACACAGTGCAATAAACCATTAACGATACACCCTAGACAAATAAATATATAAAAAATATTGCAGAGCGAAACAGAGCGAAAAACACACATTCACTATATAATCCGGTGTCATTGTGGCGCGACTGAAAAAAGACCCCCCCATCATTTTGTGGTTTCACCCAAGTTACCCTGTATTATTTTAAATTTCTTCTTCTATGATACAATCCATCGGCCAATCAGAAAAGGTGACGTCAGCGATATTAGAATGCTTACGAGTTGCCGAATGCCGCTGACCCGTTTTCTAAATTTGTTATTCTCAATATATTTTCAATATCTAATAATTCATTGATTTTGCACAATTATATCCACTTGTACATATGGCAGGTTCCTCAACATATGGACCATTAGATAATGTTCAACTTTGGAGGTTCATTTTTCCTGAGGTCTGATGTAATGAGGGAAGTCATGGCTGATACCTGGAGCAATAATGACCATGCCCACCTTTCAAATTAATTAGAGTTTAAAGTCTTGATTGTCTGCATTATTGACGGACGTGAACAACCTTTTGAAATCCTAGCCAATAAAAGTTACCGGGAATGATAACCCCTTTGGTAATTATACACAGATTTATATGTGGCTAAAGGTGATACTATTCACACATATTAAAACCATAATCACGAAATTGAAAATACTCTCACAAGTAATCAGGGCCCGAAGTCGGAAAAACAGCGAGTAAAATCAAAATCGATGCCTGTCATAAAAGAAATCTGTCTTACTGAATGATGTTCGCAAAAAATGACGTCCAAGGCATAAAAACGATTCATGATGAAAATTTAATGCTCAGAGTTCTTAGTTTTAATTTAATTTTCAAAAATGAGGGGTAAATTGAACATCGTGCATGGAATTTTCAAGCACTACATCCGACAGCGTTTTCTGCATTCTCTAACGTCATGCATTTTGGGCAAAATTCCCGAACGTTATCAAAATTCCGTCAAATATGACATTGGAAACGAAAGATCGTACCCGTACACTTTTGACGCAGCCAAAAGTGTGTAATGATTATTTTTGGCGGTTGAAAGGTATAAAACCTGGCAGATAAAGTGGTGTAGTAATAGTGATTGTAAACAGCAAGAAAATGAAGAGAGCCAAACTAGTCAGCATTTTCCGTCAATTTTGTGCTTTTTCATGGCTTATTTTTTAAAATTATTCCTTAGATGCTTTACAATACATCAGCTAAAAAATATACGGAATTCTCCTTGTTGAAAGACGTTTTGAAATCACGTCCTCTGGTGCAAACACTTTGATGTAAAACTGTAAATGAAATCAACTCCATTTGATTTGCACTGGTAGCCAACCAAATGTCCCAAAAAATACATATTATGCCTAATTATCCCTGAATAATCATTTTCAGAAATGCTAAGGTGCTAATTTGTATTTTACATGATCAATGTCACTGTTTTAGAATTTTTGAAAAATGACATGCGAAGTTGCACGACTCCCCTTTATCATGTACAAATGGAGCTAGCTATTAACCTATAATCACAATAACTCCAAATATAAGTGCAGGTAAGCCTTATAATAACTTGACAAGTTTCAACCCTTCCAACTCCACCGTCGTTACAACAATCAGATTCAAGTTAGGAGTAAACATCTTAATGATTGAATGTAATACTCTGTCCTGGGGAAATATTAAAACGTCTGCCCAATAATATATAATAATAATATCAACAAGCACCTGTAAAGCGCCATCTACCTAGCAAACTACTGTATTCCGAGGCTCTGTAGAATCATTATCCCTGCACACTGGCCTCACACATCATCTGAACATTCCTGAAACTATCTCAGCTCCCAGGGAAATATACTGGCCCGGTGCTGCCATTTCTGCGCAAACGGCTAAATAACCGTGTCCGCCCTCACACTTAGCCATTTACTCCTGGTTGGAGAGAGGCACGTAGGGGTAAAGTGACTTATCCAGGATCGCAAAATGCTGCCACCAGCTGGATTTGAGCCCCTGACCCTATGATCAGAAGCTACGAACCCTAACCACTAGGCCACATACCTCCCCAACTACCTAGAGAATACTGGGACCCCAAGAACAGAAAACCACAAAAGGGCGGTCGTTCGGGGGTTGTTGGGGGATATTTTCGTTGTTGTCTGAAAGGCTGCATGTAATGGCGAATGTGCTGCTGTCACTGCACTGAACTCATCGCCTGTCGTGTATTGTTTATGAACGAAACTTTCCACCAACAACATACACGCTCATCGCATATCGACAGGCATGGCATGATACTCACCGGCCAATGACCGTGCGCCACCGCCTCGCGTTGCTTGCATAATTACAGATCGCAAGTTCGGGGACCGCGTTCCATAAAGCAGATTAAACTACGCTTAATCTGTATTTATTGGCTTGAGTTGCAGTTTAACCCGTCATTCTACTTTTTTTTTATTTGGAATATTTTGATTGAATTGCCTTCTGCACTGGTTACTTTGATTGATTCGTTACTTTTTGCCTTGTACTCATGTATGTTGCCTTGATTTGTTTGATAATTTAGGGGAGATCGTTCTGCATTAATTGCATTGCTGATTGATTGTTTCTCATAATAAGTTGATTTAATTTGGCTTGTTTGTTCCATTTGCCATTGCTTTTCTAATTCTAATTCTTCTTCTTCGACTCAAACTTCCATTTTTTGTCGTATTTTGGGGAGTGATACTCATTCTCCTTCAAGTGAGTACCTTGTCTACTTCGAAGAAGCAGTCTCCTCGGGAGGGCCGACTTCAGTTCCCAACACTCACTCTTATTCGCAATTCATCGAGCAGGACGCCACTCCCTCTGGTGTAGGCTCCGCAGAGACCAAGATCTTAAGAGAGAACCGCTACGAGGTCCCCACCTGCGCTACCTTCAGACGGTCTTCCAAACTTTCAGTCTCTACCTTAGAAGTTCGTAGCTGACCTGAGGGATCTGAAGTGGAGAGTCTCGTCTCTTCCCGAGTTACAACCAGATGAACAGCCTCCACGGCGGTTCCACTCCACTAGTCTTCTTCTACCAGGCTACCGGGTTCCCGCAGCGTAACACCGCGCTCATGGGTGCTTTCCTGATGCCTACCCTGCACGACAGTATCACCAGCCCTTTCATATTTCTCTGATCTATTATATCTGGTGCGAATTTTGTCAATCACTATTGGATATGGTCCATCTGATATCCAAGCTTCACCTTCGCCGGCGATTGTTAGACAGCTTGTCAACTTCATCACCTGCAGCTGTATGGAGACTTCGCTGGAACTTGCCATGGCTACATTTACGAAGACACGCTTCTGTAGTCACGTAAGTTTCATTAAGTATTGCCTCTATCACAAGATTATCCCCAATGCGTCTGAGTTAAAATTTCAGCCTTGTGATCTCAGCTCGGTTGAGAGTACTTATCATGATATTATTCACCGCATTTTACACTCCACCTCACGTAAGATCATGCATTGTACCGTGCATATTATGCGCGAGCTATAGATAACTCGAGCAACACCATTAATCAGTACCGACGACGTCTTTATGATGTCACCGATGGCCGTACGGCTTACATCACCAGGGGCATAATTCACGATCTAAATGACGAACTTCAAATCTAAGTACCCCAAGCTCAAATCAGACAAATCTCATTGTACGCCCATGTCAACGAAGAACGCTAACCAAGAGAGTTTGGTAGTTACCATCCCACCAGATTTCCCCCTAACTGATGGCCAACGTTCTGTCCTCGAGCGTGGACTGAATTTCATCCCGCTGACGAACCGATGGGACGTCGTGAAGCTCTCCCGCCATATGCGTTTGCGAACCTTCTTCCACGACAAGGATTCCAGGTGAGTTCGTTCTAATTCGGGTACCTCTACTCAGAATGAAGACTTGTCTGATTTATTGCTAAGCTTGCACTCACCAAGTCCACCTGGTTTCCGGCATCCAGTCTCAACAAAACCCTCGATCGCGTTTTTGAAACTGCCACGCGGAAATCAAACGCCTTAAATTTTAACCCAGCCCCAAGTGCATCAACATTTCATCGGCTGAACGCGAAGCACCGAGGTCTCTTAAGAACGATGATACCGTCGTCATCAAGAGGGCGGACAAGGGTTGCGCTACGGTGGTCTGGCGTAAGGACTTGTAGTATGTCGCTGTCGATAAGATTGACCGCGACCTTACACAAGAGCATCAAGATATTGTTGCTAGCACTGTCCAAGGTTTCATTGACTCTGATGACCTCCCTCCTAACGCAACCAAACTGGTCGTTCCCATCCCACGCAAGGCAGTCTTCTACTTGCTACTTAAAATTCACAGATCTGGAAATCCAGGCCGCCCCATTGTGTCTACTTGTAGTGTTCACTGGCCGTGAAAGCTCAGCAATCTACATCAAAGACGGGCTCAGAGACACCAAGTACCTGGTCGAGACAATATCCATGCCCTCTTACATGCAGTTTTCAACTATCGTCGGGTATCTTGGTGGAGCCGCCAAGAAGCTGGTGTTGAATCTCTCACCTGAACAACAGAGACCGAGTTACAAGCAAAGTTTGGTAAAGTCTCTCTTCCTGGTGATCTATTGGCCGATTTGTATGGACAGTTCAGACTGCCAAACGAGTCTCCCCACAATCTTTGTGGTTGAAATTGAAGCTACCCTGTGCACCGCAGAGGAACGAATCAACCGGGGATGACCTCTTCCAACCTGCTACAGGATGCTGACTCAGTAGTTCATGAGGGGAGTTGGAGATGAGAAAGTGAGTCAGCAACTTGCACCCACGAAGCCCAGGAACATGACTTTTCGAGAAGTGCAGATGGAGTTACAACAGATATATAGAGAGCGAGTTAAGAGTGGCGTCTGTCTTCAAATTTGACCAAAAGTCGCAGTCACAACTAGCCTGATCACAATCCTGTCCTTCACAACAAAGGTGTCTCAAAGCAGTGTCAACACAAAGCCCACCTGCTGAGAAATCCCAACAAGTGAGTAATGAGGCTCTGCAAGATTTGCTTCTGAACGTCAATTTGCAAAGAAAATCTAGCAGATATCGACAAAGTGAAACCAACCTCGTCAGCGCCCAAGAGCAGACGACCAAACTGATCGTGTCTACGTCTGTCACCGCTGCGGACACCACCAGCAACCACCAAAGCCCTATAGATCTTACTTCCATCTCTAGAACCAAGCACTATTTAACCAGAGTATCAGAATCTCATTGGTCCCAACAACGAAGATTCAGTCGAAGTCAATGGTATACTCTACATAGTTCTCATTTACTCAGGCTTCCAAATCACTTCCATTACGGAAGCCTGTGGAAAGAACACCCCATACTCTGTGAAATCCAGCTTACCCCTGTTGATATCTCCATCAAAGGTGCAAATGGACAGAAGGTACCCCACCTTGGAGTTATTCCAATCACTCTGACGATCCTAGACGTTGTCTACGAGGAGATCCCAGCTTTTGTTGTCCCCGTCAGACTACTACCGACTTCTATCGGCAGCGTGTACCACTGCTCATCGGAACTAATGTCATCCGAGCTTCCAGACAAGACCAGAACTTGACCAAAGGTCCTGAATTCATACAGTTCCTCCAAGCACAGAACAAGGCATGGTACACCGCATTCATTAACACTAAAGTATCTGAACTAGGTGATGCACAAGGAAGAATTGGCAACACAAAGTACATTGGTAGGTTTCACGTGTAACACCTACCGGGAAAGACGATGACGTGGTCTTTCAGAAATACCTCTACAGCAGTGGTTGAAGGCTTTCCCCAGAATATGTCATGTGTGAAAGTCGGAAGTATTGTGGCAGAAGTTGGCCCTGACCGTCGAGTCCCGGTCCAATTCTGTAATTTATCAGCCAGACCAATCATAATACCCATCTGGCATTTACCCTTCAGTCCTTCGAGTTAATGAGAGAGTGGACACATCTCACTCACTGGTGTCAGACAAGTAGCCAGACACTGTCAAATCAACATCAGGTCCAGAAGCTGTCAAACATTAAAACCAAACAAGTGGTAATGTCCCGATCAGCAAGGCGGCGAACACCCGGCAGAGGTCTTTACCACAATTCCATCTCTCGATTTGTCGAGTGCTCTCCTTCAAGATGAAACTCAGAAGTAGTAGCTTGAATATCTCCTTCCAAAGAACTTCAGTGTGATCTGTAAAAATTCTTGGGTTTTGGCCGCACCACTGCAATCAAGCACACCATCCTATTGGTTGACGATCAGCCTTTTCGTCTTCCACATCAAAGGATTGCGCCCTCTCAGTACTAAGCAGTACGAGAACATTTGCTGATAAGGGAGGAGTCAGGAGCTATCAGGCGTAGTTGCAGATCTTATGCATCTCCCATCGTGATAATACACAAAAAGATGACTCTTTGCAGATTTGCATTAATTATGGACAACTGAATAGCAAAACAGTCCGTAATGTGTTCCCACTCCCGCAAATTGAGGATGCATTAGATGCCGTTGGGAAAGCCACTCCCTTCTCTACATTAGATTTTAAATCTGGTTACTGGTAAGTAGAGGTTGACGAAAATGATAAACCCAAGACAGTATTTACAACCCTAATGGGATTCTATGAATGTAACCGTATGCCATTCGGTCTTCACAATGTTCCTGTGACCTTCCGACAGCTACAGCAAATATGCTTTGATGATCAGAACTACTCAACAATGCTGCTTGATGATCTTGATGATATCATCGTATTCTCAGCAACCTTTTAGGAGCACGTTCAACGTTGTCAGCGTTATTCGAATGCTGACCAGAGACGAGGAAAGACTTGTTTTTATTTCCTCTACACAGTTCCCGTTTTCCAGAAATAAAACGACATCAAGAAATCTTAGCCGGAGCGCCCTTTCCTATTTTTTGACTCCTAAAAAGCAGGGTCACATCATTATTCTACAACAATTTACTATAACTAAAAACAATAACAAATGATTGTAACTGTTGAAAACAGTAGTAGGGGAATAGAATGGTTCTGAAATACACGCTGTATTTCCTTCTCTACCGACCCCAGCCCACATCCCCAGCCCATATCCCCAGTCGCAGCCCACATCCCCAGCTCCAGTCCCAGCCCACAACCCAAGCGCCCACCTCCCAGAGCGCTCATAGCTCCCTTCTAAATGTGTTCCAGAAACCCTCTACACCTGGCGACTTGGGCTAAGCACAACCCGTGAATACCCCTAGCAATCCCTACCTAGCTCAGTCTCTCGTGGTTACCCTATGGCTTTAGTCAAGGTGTTCGTCATGGCGTTCGTCATTCGTCACAGCGCAGCGTACAATGAAGACATGAAGCATGGGACAATTAATGCAATTTAAACGTGGTTTAGCCGATGGCATCATGTGACAAGCGTGGCTTGGTCCAACCATGGTGGAACCGTCCGGGGAAGCTTATAGTTTTTCTTTGTTTCGCGCTATAAATTATAGCGCACTATGTACCCGTATGCGAATTATGAATAAATGCAGGCGTGCAATGAGTGCATAGTGACCAGTTAATTAATTATGCATAATGCATCAACATAAATTAATGGCGGAGCAGCTTTCGAGAAGACAGCACGCACTGATCTCTGGAGATCAGTGACTGCAGCACGATCATGGTGGCCCTGAGGGAACATCAAACATCGCAAAAATCTTTGCAAATATTTGCCACAAAATGTGTGACATCGCAAATTTTCCGCAAATGTGTAAATATATTTGCAATATTTGATGTCCCTCCAGGGCCACCGTATACAATAGGGCCTATCCACACGGTGCATGATATGTGGGAAATGGAGCCCAATTTACCGTCTGGCTCCGGAACATCCTGTATGAACCCCAGACGTCCATTGAAGATCATGCATGTGATTGCATAAAGTGATCACATGTCATACATGTCAAACGTGTGTGTGTATCTTAGCTTTCTCCCTTGTGTCCCAGATCTTTTTTCAGCGGCAATCTGAGTGTGATTTTGCAAGGAAATTTTTTTAACCGTTTTAGAAATGGCCTCATGTAAAGGTGAGAAATTTATATTAATCAAACAGTTTCCGGAAAGGCAGTCATGGCAGTGGATATCTTATCGTAAACCATTTTGTACTTGAAGTTGTATTGTATTTTTTGTCATGGTTGTAGCCGCACAGAGTTTAAATTACTGTACACTCTGCAGCACACTCAGTCGAGTCCACATTTTGTCTTATTTGTGGTAACACCCACACTAATGTACATGCAAGATATACATGTAGGTAACTTGTAAAAAGTCTTCAGTTCTGTTCCTTTTTTAATTGTAGTAAACTTTTGAATTACACTGTAGTCGGGGGGTTCATCACCAGTAGTAGGGACCGCAACGGTCTACTGCGCACATCATCTGCGCACGTACAGTTTTGTGTACAAAAGTTTGGTTTCGCGTCTCCAAACCGGAACTATCCGGTTTGAACCGGTTCTTCCACACAGCACCATTCTCAAATCGCTTCGTTTTTCACACACGGCAAGCTGACGACTTCCGTCAGCACTTCGTCGAAGTTTTGGCGCACTTCGCCCGATTTTTCTTCGAAATACGGCCGTAAAAAGGAGGTTGGTTCTTCTACAAGCGCTTTTGGAGCATTTCTGTCGTATATACAAGAAACTAGTGTCCATTTTTGAAATTTTCAGGTTATAAATACCCTTAATCATTTGGATTTGTATAAAAGACTGTGAGCGCATTTGACCGCCGAGCGAAATAAGTTAGCGTAACACGCCGAGTGACCGCCATGGGACCAACGCGTCGCACGGTCCGTCAACAATCGTGTGCGCACGTTGTTGTAGCCGCGTTGTTTCGTACAGCACGCAGCGGGGAGCTTTTTTCACGCACCTTTGCATTTCGTGTAACATCATTTTTGATGAAGATTTGTTTGGGGAAATGACTTTGAAACCAACATTTATCAGCTCTTACATCTATACATGAATATGTCGATGTTAATTTTTTTTGGAATATGAAATGACTGTCGACATGCACACCATGGGTGAAATGATGAATGAACCTGGGAGAGGAATAATTTTATGAGACTTCCAAGAAAGAAAGGCTGAATAGGAAGGACAAAAGACTTAACTTTAATGTATTTAAAAAAATTACACCGTCTCATTTAAGTTAAAATTATGTTTTTCATATCTGAGTGTTCTGTCCAAGTTTTTTTTTTACTTTATATTTTGAATGAAAACTGAAATTTTGAAAAATTTCTTCGAAGTTTTTTTAATAAGTGGAGCTCTACATCTAAAAATCTTCGAGAAAAAGACGTGGTCATTTGTATGGTGGATGTTTGTCATATGAAATGCCCCAAACATTCTGGTTTGCTTTACTGTTGCTTGGTAAGTCATTTGAATGTTTAGTTTTAATTCTTTTCTATTTATGTTGTAATTGCCTTTTCACAATCTTTATTTGTTTACATAATATGTTAACACTGTATGCTTAATGTATTAATATCCTTCAATTTTATGATTTATTGAAAGAAGATTCCTTTAATAAAACAAACTATTCAGCAGATATTTGGAATTATGAAGTCTTCTTTTTCTGTCCGTTTTTAAACAGCCCATTTCCTTCTAAGTAATGGGCATCCCAACTCAGTTGTGGCGGGCCAGGATTGGATGAAACGCCAAAACAGGGTGATGTTTACATGACATACACAGTTACTGATGCAGAGTATATCAACTTTGTCTTAGGTTTAAGAGAAATGGTTTCAAAAAGTGCTGGGGATACCCTTACAACTTTTAAGAAGATTCAAGACGATCTCACAGACATCTGCCATGGAAAAGATGATGTAGGTTCTAAAATACTGTGTGAGATTAAGAACACAATGAGTGATCGTGCTGCTACTGAATCTAAGTTAAATGCAATCCTCCAGTCTTATTGAGAGTCATGCCTTCCTAAAATAACAGATAACTGGGATTCTTTAAGCAAGACTGCCAAGCAAAAGTTGATTGAAATGAACAATTTCTTCTGTGGACTTCACCTCCTAGTTTCAATGGCAGAAACAATTTCAGCATTGTTTAAACAATTTGTTTATTGATGCAGCAACTTCTTTAGCCGATGGGGAGTCAGTTCAAACAACCACACGTGATGACATGAATGTAACAATTCCATTGCTAGTCGGTAAAACTGTCAGCCACTACTTTGCTTCTGAGGATGGGGAGAGACAGATGTACACGGGTGAAGTCATTAGTCAGGTTCCTGGGTTTCCTCACTGGTTCAACATCACATAAGATGACGATGAAGCTGTGTACTCATACAAACTTGTTGAGGATTACAGAGATGGCAACTTGGAAATTGTTCCCTCCTAATCCGTTATCCACCCGTAACTACATAAAGAGAAAATAATGCATTTCAATGTGTTCAATATTAAACAGCATCTGAATCTGTTCTTATCACCATTGTTCCTGTATGTTGAAAAGGGTCTGCATTCACTCCTCATTTTCAATTTCTGATCGTAGGACATAATGGATGCCAATATCCTCAAAGTAGACCTACTTGTACATAAAGAAATTGTTCTTTCTAGGACTTCTGTAAACTTCATTCTTGCCTTAATATTCTTAAGTGTCAGCAATAAGAAAACTAAGCTGTATCAGAGAAAATCAATAAAATCATGCAAGGAACTGGTTCACCTACCAGTAGTTAACTTCTTACAGTTAAACAGATGAAACCACAGCTGGTGCTTAGAAAGCTGACTTACTTTCCAGCAACTTTGAAGAATTAACCGTGTTTTCCTTTCAAAAACAAGCCAGAAGTAAGAATGTGAGATGAAGTTAGGATTATAAAATATAAATGTGATTGGATTTGAAACTAAACTCTGTCAAAATGAACCAAGATGCACATGTATTGCATGTACATGTACATGCATATATAGTTTTAATATCACTTTATTGCTCTTGTTACATAATACAGGTCCCTTTTTATTTGTATTCATCACATGGGATGTGTGAACAATTTCAATACATGCATACTGTTCATTTACATGTCATCCGTAGAGCAATGCATTACTTTTGTGTTACAGTTCATGGCCCTGAATACACATGTACATGTACGTGAAACAAAACTCATTCGTTTTAGAAAATGCATTGAATCTCTTAATGTATGCTCTTGGCTACCCGAACATTTGTCTGTATTAATACATACTTCAGGGCAACCAACTGCACTAAATTACTGTGTGGTAATAAATAGATGGTTCATTTGAACCAAACAGAAACGTTGAAGTATGTCAAACTTCAAAGATTCTAGAATTTGACTTGTTTAAGATTTTAGATTTTATTATCTTCCTAATGTTTTATCCAGTTGAGGGTTTAATGTGACAAGAAAAATGCAATATCATTGTGTACATACATGTACTGTTAAAAATGGTCCCTGATCTGAAGTTAAAATTTCTTAAACTGTGCTGTTGCTATCACCATGAAAATTTCAGCTGAATTAATCATTTCCATGGCAACTGGTTACTGCCAGTATTAGGCTTAAGCATACTTTTCAGTAATACTGTACATCTAAACATTGGAAAAAGAAAAGTATGGCTAACATACTTTTCTATTCCACTTAAACACTGGAAACAGAAAAAAAATGGCTAACATAAAGAAAATGGCAATTTTCTCGCCTTTTCATGTCTAAAGATAAGGCAAATTAACTTATTTTATACAAAGTTTTTTGTCTGTTTCTATGGCAACCTTGTCCAATAATCTACCTTTAGAATTGTTATGAATCCTTAAAATTGGAAAGAGATGTTAATCTATTGGAATATAGTGAAAACAGGATCCGTTTAGCATTTTCATATCCGAAGATATGGAAGCTTCAATTTGTTTACTACATTGTTTACTACACTATAAATTAGTAAACAAATGCTGCCGTAAATAACTCATTAATCGTAATCCCAATTTTAATCCAATTTCAAGTCAGGGTGATTCATCAGTTTTTCATTAATATTATGAAGTTTGAACTGTAAAATTGGGGCTCATTACAACCAATTGAGGAAAAACGTAAATAGCCGTGTTTCCATGGCAACCCTATTTGTAAACAATATTCCACACATAGATTTATGTGTACAACATACACTGTGCATACAATTTTGTTGATTCAAAAAAGAACGGCTGAAAATAAATGAGCAACAGAGATGTTTTCTGTGACTCAATTTGTTTATCGTTTTGTTTACTGCTGTAAACACACAAAATGTGGCACTACTTTAACCATGATCTCCATTAAGAAAAAGAACGAACAATGCCCATTTTCAGAAAATTCAAATCGCCATATCTCAGTATTGGTCTTTTACAATTTTGGACGGAATCATCATTCTAACGCTCCATGCCCGTCAATTTAGTAAGATTAATACAGTTCTCAACAATTCCAAAGACTTACCAAAACCTCTATCACCCCCTACCGACTTCCATAAATGCCAACGTCACACAGTTGGGGCTTCAGTGCTAAATAATGCCACCGTGAATAGGTTAAATCAAACATTCCAGAATCCAGCACAATTAAATGCTACAGTACATGGAGGTTTTTGTCCCACTTTTTCTCAAAATGATGGGTTTATGGCCACACGTTATTGTCTTCAAAAGCAAAGTAAGAAAAAGCAAATGTTTAGCTTTATCCTAATTTTGTAGTAGTGTTTTATACTCTCATTATGAAAACAAATGTGTTGCCTTGCAGTTTATTAAACAACCCCTTCAGAGTTTATTATTGTGTGTTTCCCGTTGGACCCCTTAAATAGAAAGAATCATAACTTTGCAATTACATGTACAGTGTAACTCTTTATTTGTTTTATTTCAACAGTGAATATCAAATGGGGCAAGGAAAAGTTCAGTGATATTGAATGCTGTGTAGATGAATCTCCAGATGTGTTTAAGGCACAGATCTTTGCTCTAACAGGAGTACAGCCTGAGCGACAAAAGGTCATGCTGAAAGGAGCAACTCTCAAGGAATCATGGACTGGGTTTAAAGTTAAAGATGTAGGTACTTTTCATAATGATAGTACATGTATATGGCCAGGGCTTTGCCGAGTGCCCAGGCACCCACAACATGACCACTGATTGCCGATATTCGGTTCCATTTTGTCAATTTTATTACCCCAAACTGGCCCTGCAAATGTCAACACAATATTTTAGAAAGGCAAACACCCTTTCCCTTTGCTGACTTACCAAAAAACTGTTAGAAAACATCTGAGTAAAGTTTGTGTTGATTCCATTTAACAACATTTTAGATTGCAGATGAATAAACAGAAAGAATCAGTCACAACTCCCACTTACATGTATGTGCTCATTCAACCTATCATACATGTAGTTTGGCCGGCTTTGCCTGGCACCTTTTGGTCTTTTCACACCAGTATCACTTGTATGCACACTGCATATAAACCAATCCAACCCATGGCTGCAACAAATCCTGCTCCCTAATACCAAAAGCTGGATACACCACTGAGCTGATACCGTATGCTATTTGTTTCTCTATTCCCTTAGTAAACATACATGTACATGTATATATGCAATCTTAGTTACATGTATAAACTTTCCAGTTGTCGGAACATTAATGAAGCAAACCTTTGCTTTCCAAAAGGAAATTTACAAGTCTTAACAAAGTTTTTTTGCAAGCACTAATTACATGTAAAAAGGAATATATATTTTCATTCTAAGATTTCATGAGTCATAACAAGCCCTCTAAATGAACAAGCAGGTCATTTTAAGGATTGAAGAAGTTCAAACCAACACTGAACAACTCGTACATGTAGGTCAGACTTTTCATTTTACAATGTATGTACCGTATTACAGATTTTTATGTAGAAAATATTGGAGAGTCAAAAAAATCCCTTCTAAATCGAGTAGATGAATGTTTTCTTATCGTGCTTTTGATAAAAACAGATTTTCCACCCATTGGAACCTATGGTATTGTGGCTCATATCTCAAAACTCTGATTCATGTGGATGAGTTGCATCTCATCTTCTGCTACTGTTATTCATGGCACTGTATCTATTCATATAACCATAGAGCTACAAACCCAACATACTGTACGTGTGCTTCATTATTATAGAGTATTTCATGGTGCTTTTATTGTCATCTGGTTTTTGTGTTTTTTTTTCACAAAATTGGATTAGAACTATGTTTGAAAAAACCTAAGAAAGTACATGTACGTGTACATAAAGAATAAGTGTAACCAATTTGAATGTACATTAGTGTGTACCTGCGATAAGCAGGTAAAAGTCATTTACTTGAATCTCAGTAAATTGGATACAAAATCATCAGCATTTTACATGTCAACCAGAGTTATATGTTTACTTGTAACCATTGTGGTTGTACTATTTACATGGTCATATGGAATATTTATTGTTACTTCATTGAGGGTGTCACCTTTCTTGTGATGGGATCGGCTGAAGCTCTCCCTGAAGCCCCAACACAAAAGACACTTTTTGTGGAAGATATGACAGATGAGCAACTAGCAACTGCGGTATGTTTCAAAGTGTTTGTGGTAAAGGTACAAGTATAGAGGAGTATACTAGAGATGAGTTGATAAATTTGTTCGTGCAGTTTTGAAGCAAGAGAAAGGACATGATGAAACTTTTAACAGGTTGCTAATACATGTGCATGTACAAGATTGTGTCCCCAAATTAATATTTCTTCGGGAGGTAGCAGGAAATAATTGACATGAAACTGTAGCTTGAAAACATTTCATACATTTACCAGCACATGTACTGTTTGTTTCTGGGGTCCTTACATTCTTTTGTTGTTTTGCATAAAGAAGGATTTCTAGTTAATATTTGAACGTCCAGCCTGACCAGTACAGAGTACTTATTGGCATAGGTCTTATGCTGAAGGTGCCCAAGGGCTACTCTGTGTTGCAGGTGTTCCACTGAACAATTTGGATTTTTCCTCTGAAACACCTCTACCCTAGTAGATGTGTATTCAGAATGGGGTGGGACTTTTTTAATTTTTAAAGCTACACTGAACAGTTATGCACACAAGTTAATTGCTATAACTTCCAGAAAGGAGTGAAGTTAATTTGAATGATCACACATGGTTGTTTCTTGATAAGTACAGTTTGAGTTGTCAGCTGGTTTGAAGAACTTGGGTAACACCTGCTACTTGAACTCCACCGTGCAGTGTCTGCGTAGCATTCCAGAACTGAGAGAGTCCTTGAAAAAGTAAGTTTGTAATTTAAGTAATTGAAAATACACATACATGTGGGTTTGTCTCTCAATGTGGATGCAGTTGAGGATTTCAGAGTGGTGAAATTATTTGAACTATTTTTACCCAGGACAAGTGAGATTTACTCGAACTCCATGTGAAATATCATTCTGTAAGTGATGATTCTAATCTTATTTCTACATAAAAAAGTTGATTAAAAGGTAACGTTTGGTGGTAAAAAAGTCTTTGTTTCTCTAAGAGCATTTAAAACATGTTTTAGTTGTGTTTGTCATTACATCTTATTGTTTATGATGGAATAGCAAAATGACATCAGATTGGAAATGGAAAAGACAAGCTCTCCTACAAGCAGAAATGTGTGGAAGAGATCACATGAAAGTAAAACTGTGTCATCACTCAGGTAACAAAGGGATTTTTTCGAAGTCAAAACTCCTCTTTCAAGAAACATTCAAGAACTAGGGGATTATGTCACTTTATGTGGAATTCAACTTAATTTCGTATGTGTGTTCTCTTAAACTAACAACAAAACCAGTCCTTCCCAAACCCTTCATGTTGTAAATGGTCTGCATTTCATTTTACTTTAATTAAGAGATGGATGATTATAGATTCATTTTTGCATACATGTAGGTATTTTCATACTTAATTTAAACATTCTCCAAGTGTGAGTGAGAACAAAAAGACCTAATATACTGATATGTTGAATAAATTCCAATTTTTACAAACAACCAGCTGCTTTAGGCCTTTACCATTATTTGAGGGAGAATAGTCTGTTGTCAAATTATGCATAAAATAAGTTATAATTTTGTAATGTCCTTTTTGAAACCGACTGTGTCATGTTTAAATATGTATGTAAGCCCCCCATTTTTTTTAAAGGAATGTTGTTGGAGACCATATTTTTATACCCAATTGAAACATGTCCTGACTGTGAGTAGTTCTTCTCACTCATCCACCCCCTTTTTGGTAGAGTTAACTATTGGGTAACTTAGTCGAATGAATTTGACCTACCTGTACACATATCTGATAAACCAACATCAATTTGACTTTGTTTTTCCTACTTTTTTTGTGTTCATGACAGGAAATTGTTTTGTGATTTCAGTTAATGTGTGGCATGCCTCAAATATTCATTTACCCTTCCTAAAAAGGAAATCAACCAACATCAACACCCAAAAATATGTAACGCAATTCAAAACAAACCCAATAAACTCTAGCATCAAAGGATCTAAACTTCACTTGCTTGACAGTGGGTACATGTAAATGTGTGCCTGATCAAGACAAGTGGAAAAAGGAGAAGACCTTGATTTGTGAGTTGTGACTTTGAATATGAGTATATCTCATGTATTCAGAGACACCAGTGTCTTTGTTCCATGTGAACTACGTAATGTACATGGTAAATGCCCTTGAGACTACACGTCGGCACATTTATTCTTTTTTTAGGAAGATATTCAGCATTAATTATATGCATAGCTGTAATCTGTATCAAATATTTGAAATTTTAGCTGCTTGGTTGTTAACCACTTGCTGCCGGGTGGTTTGAAAAATGCAGTGCACACATACATGTACGGGCAATTTTCAAGATTTTTAGTTTTCAAAATTTTCAAAAATTCATCATTTCATTTAATGGATGTTTACATCCACACAAATGGCTGTCTGGTGGCTACTCTAATCTGACAGACGAAATCTATTTCAGCCAGGCCTGCAGCCTTGTAAAAAGAGTCCAGATTATGCAGTGTTACATGTATGTCAGTTTCTTTTGTTCCCGAAACCAGCACAGTGCACTGCTGGCGTCTTTGCAATAGGGGCCAGATTAGCATGCAGCAGTATTGTATCGCTCATTGCTGGAGAGCTTTTGCCCCCAGTGGTTATCCGCTTGCGCTGAATGCCACAAATAGTGGTATAATCTTTCAAAACAAGGACGGATTTCCTTCGATATTGACAACCGAAAAAATGTTGGCAATTCCAGCAGCTCAGCACTTTTGTGCTGAGTATGGCCTTTTATTACAAGGCCCAGCTCTTTTGTCCAGTTAAGTGAGGCCTACATGTAGGTGCTAGAAAAAACGGTCCCCCCGGCCGGAAGTGGTTAATGGAGCTAATGTTGGGGAA
This sequence comes from Acanthaster planci, assembly GCF_054643075.1. Classification (NCBI taxonomy): domain Eukaryota; kingdom Metazoa; phylum Echinodermata; class Asteroidea; order Valvatida; family Acanthasteridae; genus Acanthaster; species Acanthaster planci. Next base: position 8,686,822 of record NC_141794.1, read on the forward strand.
GTGGGAACCATATTGCCAAATAAACTTGTCCTCAAATTACATGGTACTGAATTAAATTGAAATGAGAATAATAACCGTCAATAGCCCCCAAAGTAAAATTCCTTGTTCTGGGACTTTTTGTTGCAGTGCTCAAAAGATAAAAGTTAGAACAGTAAAGAATTAAGATTGATGTGATAATTATCCTTCTCCGATATAGAAAGATCAAGTTAAAAATTGCAGGGCAAAATCATAAAGCTTTAAAGATGTTTTTGTCTCAAAAGTCGTCCCAAAGTAAGCTACATGTGCACCCTTCAGTGCTCTTTCCTTGTACAGGTATTTGCATGTATCAGAATTGGTATGTGATAATGATACAGTCAGAATTTATACCAAGTTTTACAGCATTCAGAGAGCTTCTGAAAATTGTTCAAATCATTTTCAAGGCACTTCATGAGAATTAACGTGTATTATTGATGGGATGCACTGGTAACTGTTACATGTACTTGTTAATACATGTACATGTAACATGTTAAATGTGTTTACCAGAACATTTATACACACACACTAGTAGGTTGACTTAATTCTCTGTTTTCATAGGTATGATGGTCATGTTAATCAAGCTATGGCAAGTGTTCAGCCAGCAGAGTCAATTACAGCTGCCATGAGGGATCTATTTGATGCCATGGAAAAGGCCACTGATGGAATTCCACCAATATTTCTATTACATCTTCTTCACATTGCCTTCCCACAGTTTGCAGAAAAGAATGAACATGGTGTCTTCCAACAACAGGTGAATTTAATTTTGAAACGATGACTTTCCTCCACTTTGCAGCTTACCGGTACGTGTAGCCATATACATGTATTTGCATGTGCATATTCATAAGGGAGGACACAAAAAACCCCAAGACATATGACAGTTTCAAGTCCTCCGGTACTGCTTACAACCTCAGTACCACTTAATAGCTCATACCCACTGGACTACAGGATACATGTCGTGTCTCTGTCGCTAATCTGTTTTTGTGGACAAAGACAAAGGCCGTGTCCAAAACGGTTGCCTAACGATATGGTGTAGGTCTACAGCTGCAACTGTGTTTCAGGAAGCGCTTAGCCATATTGAATTCGGATGCAGCTACGGCTATGTATTGCGCCCTCAAGTGTTATTAGAGTTTATTTGTATGAAGTAACAGAATTATTGTCTGCTCGTTGTGCAATGTTTGTTTACCACTGGCCAGCAATCAATATTCAGGATGGATGATGATATGATAGATATTGTTATTTTTTTTTTTAAGCAGCAATTCAGTGCATTATCATAATGAATAATAGAAAATTAGCTCAACATTCGCGTCTCAAACTTTCACGATGTTCATGGACGTCGGGGCAACGTAGTAGGCCTACATGTAACTACATGAATTTCAAAATTTAAAGCGGGCCTAAAGCTTCATCATGCCAGTCACCCCAGTAGCAAAGACCAAGGTTAACAAAAATTTATTTAATATCAGGGCTGATACTACAGTCTTCACAACTAAGACTAGAGCAAGGAAACAGACTTGCATGTACTACGTACATGTAATTTATCACTTGATTCTGCACATAAACTGCAAAACACTGATGACAAATAATGAAGGTTTACAAAGAATATTTTCATGAATTGAGTGATGGAATGTTCCATTCGACGAGACGCACAATTCATCCATCAACGAATGAAAATATTCTAACCATTGCACAAGTGAAAAACATTCATTATTTGTTTAGTAGGCCCCAACTGAAGGGATCCTTGTCATTTGATTTATCTTTTATTAAATGCCAAGTGATTTCAAATCCCAATAACTTTTCAACCAAAGTTTATTCTCCATCAGCACTGTGTGCTGCACTCATGCTGCCTTTCAATCATAATTACATGTACATATTTGTTGTGGACACAGGGATCATCCTAACCCTTGGTTTTGGCCATTCGCACATGGGTGAATTGTACCCGACATGGCATGAATGGCAAGAATAATGAATGTCACTCCGTATTCCATCAATCAAATGACTGGAATATGTATGGCAGTTATATATGTAATGCCTAGCTGTGCATCTTCATTTTTGGTGGTTTATATATATATCACTAAATATTGAAAGATGCATTCTTGATGCACATCAACATTTCACAGTCTTTTCTTATGACTGGACAGATGGCAATATACAAGTATACTAATTTAGTATGAGAATGAAGGGAGAACTTCTGATGAGCTGTATGTTAAACTTAAAACTGTAGTACTCCCAATGAATCCTGCTTTGCAATCAGGACATATTTAGATATTTGAATTTAAGTCTAGCTATACTTTCCCTTAAACATTTTTGCACATGCTTTGCAAACAACAGGACATATTTAGATATTTGACAAGATGGAGGAGTATTTTCACAAAAACATGTGAGGTATTGAGAATTTGTTTATTTAATTTATGAAACTATATTACAAATCATTTTTAGATATTAACACTTGCATTTTCTAGCAACTTCACAATTTGGAACCTAGCTTTTTTTTAGCATTCTTGAGGATATCTAAATCTTTCCATTCTAAAGGTAGCTACATGTATACAGTTTACAGGGTATAAAACTTTCCATTATTTGATAAGTTGACTTCGTTCTTTGAGGATTTGATAGATTTGGAATGTATATATGTGCTTGTTTTGCTTTGGCATTTCCAATTTCTTTTTGCAGTGCCTAAAATTAGTACATTGCGTAATGCTGGGCTGTGGCATGCCCTGAATGGAGGGCTTTGTCCAGCAGCAGGCCCCATTGAACCAGCAGCTGCATGGTGAATAGACTGTGTGTGTGGTATGCACTAATGCTCACACAAAGGTGCGGTAGTAGCAGTCATCCATAGCGAAGGGGTTAATGAGCATGATTACATTTTAGCTTTCCAAAGGATTTTCCTCAAACTTTCAAACCCATGTCTCACTTGTATAGGGGGCCCTGTAAACTATATAGTACATATAGGTAAAACTTGATGCTATGCATAGTTTTAGAAGTTTACCATGACACCTTGCAAAGAAATTCTCTCTTTTGTAAGTGCGGTGGTTCTGTAAAAGAGCCAGTGGTCACTCGTCGTTTCATGCAGCGTTCTCTGCTTGTCTTCTGGAGAATGCTTATCAGCCTTCACCAGAAGATGAGCAAAGCACACAGGTTTTTTACAGAATCACCACACTCACAGAAGAGAGACTTCCTTTGCACAATGTCATTGTAAATTTTCCTTAGGTAATTACTTATTCCATGCTGAAGGTTCTGTTAAAAATATTGTGTTTTTCACTCTTTCATGAAGAAGGAGCTTTGCCATGTTGTCTGCTTCAAAATGACATGTAAAGTTAAAACTTGTTTTTACTTCATTGGCCACCAGCATGTGCTATCGACATTAAAACAAAAACAGTAAGTTTCAGAACAAAATAAACACCTGCCGTTACAAATAACAAAACTGAACTTCATGTATCTACTTTTCATTTGACTTAATTTCAACTGTAGTTACAAGGCGCTCCATCAAATTAATCAAAATTTTGTTTTGGTCGTGGATCTCTTTCTCTTGCTGACGTAGAAGCTGATTTTGCTCCTTAAGCATCTGAAGAATCTCAGAGTCATGATTCAGATTGGCACTTTTTTCTTCTTTGGTGGTGGGGATTCATTGTGTTGTGTCAGGTTAGCCTTCTCTGGGATATCTTCCAGTGAAGAAACCAGGCATAGTGGATCAATGATAGGTTTTGACCCCAAACCCTTGTCCATATCATCAAGAAACTGCTGTGATACGGGTGTCTCTTCTCCATCTGCCATGCCTGAGCCGGTTGGTGGATGCTTCAGTTCCTTTATTGAAATAAGAAAATGACAACTATAAATAGGTCGGTTCACAAGATCGGAGTAGTTTGTCCCCACATTCGCTGCTTGTTTTCGCACAAAAATGATTTGTATTAAACACAACTGCCCTTTTTCTGAAAGGTTATTCCTGGTGTGTCATTGTGCTTTCAAATTAACTTGAGAAAGTGTTTAACAGGGCAGTACACGTTGGACATTATGCTGTTATGGGAGTGTTCTTTGTTTATAAAGCAATGTTTATTCAGTCAATTGATTTACTTCATCCTTAATTTCAGTATCTTTGTAGAACAAATGCTCTTGTGTAGTCTCCACATACACAAGGCTAAATATGCTTACCATTAAAACTTCAAGCAAGGTTAATCATTTTGAAATAGCTGCCCCATGTGACTACTTTTGTAAGCCGTTGGACCCCTGTGTGCTCAGTGATTATGCTATAACATCAAATCACCAACAACATTCACCATGTTTAAACCAAGGAGAAAATGTTTTAACCGATGGAACTGCACAGCCTGGCTTGTGGTTCCTACTGACCAAGCGAGTCAGGGAACAGGCGCCCTGTCTCGTTCATCACAAGATGGCGCTATACCATTTTGCAGCAGGCTACATATGTATTGACTTTTTGTTGTAATTGAACAGCAGTACCTTTGAAAACAATTCTGTAAAATGGTACATCGTGCTCCACATTATCCCTACTACTTTCACCGGTAACCAACCATGCATGGTCAGTACAATCTGAGTGTCCTGCTTTCTACCAGCAAAGAAACTTCCAAAGATACTTTACTTTATACTTCTGGGTCAAATTTGTCCACTTCTTGCCCGTTCTGGGGACACTTTCACCAGCAGGTCCATTTTTTCAGTATTACTCTGTACAATAATTGAGAAATGTATGTGTCAATGATGAAAAGTTGATTATCAAGTAAATTTCTTTGACTCCCTTCAGAAATTTCATCAGGAAACACTAAATACAAATGAAAATCCTCACAGATCTAGATGCTTTCCAGAACTGCATAGATGTTAGCTTGCTACATGCAATTACTTCTCTCACAGTGCCTACTAGCAAGATTGTCATCGTGGAGGAAAACCTATATCAGAGGTATTATCACACTAAATGTCAACACTCCCAAATTTCAAAATGATTGTTTCTGGGAAATCGTAGGGTGAAACAAAAATTAAAGACCCTAATACTCAAGCAAACTAAGAGATTCAATGCAGATTTTCATGTGTACATAAAAGTCCTTGAATCCTTCTTGCTAACATACATAAAAGCATCATGGGTGGCACCTTGTTGCTTTTTTTGAATTTATCTTCATGTTTATTCCGAAGGTTTATAAATGTGCAACACTCATCTTCAGTCCCTAGTGAAGAAAATGTATTAGGAAAGAGACACAATCATTAGACTTAATCATTTGATAAGCATCAAGCCCTTCACATTATGTTCTTCCAACCTATTGCATCTATTGGGAGTACATGTACGTTAATAGTAATGTTAATACCCTCACTACTCAAAATCTAACACAGGGGAGTACAGCCATGATGGAGGATGGAAAAGTTGGGTTTTCTGTGTTCATCATGATGACTATGTTCTCAGCACTAGTAGTAGGTAGTAGTGGTTTGACTCTTAAGTGCACAAATTGTTCAATTAAAAGTAGGCCTAAGGACAATAAATGCACAAAAGGTTTACTCAAGTCTATCCCAGACAAACTGGAAGAAGTAAGAAATGCCCTCTAACGTGATGTCACAAAGTTCAATTTAGGATGGAAAAAACCAAGTCGTTTAATCAAATTAATGAGAAATCACTGAAAAGAGTTTTTCAGACCCATCTCATTGTCATACTTGGAAAACAAGTTACATCCTGACTCCACTTTTCTCATCACATATCATCTCAATAAAAGTCAGTCTAGATTTTGATGACGTCATAGCCGTAGCTCTAGCTCTGGACACCATTTTAGACAGCACTTCAAAATGGCCGCCGTAGACAATAGCCGTAGACCTAGCTCTAGACAACTGTTGCGGACATGGCCCAAAAAATCGTACTTCATTGTGAATGGGGGAGTCACGTGGGCATAGTGGTGCTTTCCTTGCCTTCTACCTCTGCAGCAAAGGTTTGATTCCTGGCTCAGTCCACATGAAGATTGGGTTTTCACTCCCTACCTGATTCTGTGGGTTTTACCCAGAATATTCCTCTCAGGTGTAACTAAAAGTGTAACTACGTATACTCCTCATTGTCTGTTCTCTACAGGTTTCATCAGGTTTGCTTGCCTGTGGCACTTTATAGGAATCTGTGGGGTCATTTAATACCAGAAATACATTGTAAAAATGCACATCATGATGTCATTATGTCATCACTTGTATTACTGTTTGCATGTATGTATTCTTCAAACCAACTGAGTTTTGTAGTAATGTTGCTATCTTTTCCTAATGTTGCCACTGCAAGTGTACTCGTAGGAAATGAAAGGCTTTTGTAATGTAAATTGAAGACACTGGCATCACCAAAGAACACAACTGCAGTTGGCTCTTGGTAATACAAGCTCGCGTAAGACGAGACTCCGGTTTAGACGAGCATATTTGCCAGTCCCGACTGAATTGTGCACATTCAGTACGAGCAATATGAGCTCAGATGTTACGAGATTTTGGTTAAAGGGGCACGCTTTATAGTGCTATGTCTCGTGAACTACATGTCCGATTGAATTGAAACTTTGTATATAGCTTGAAGGGGAAGGGTTTTAGACCACGACTGACCTGATGTGATGATGACGTCATCTGGTGCCAAGTCATGTGACATCAAAGGAACACTCTTTAAAGTGCTATATCTTGTGAAGTACATCTTCAATTTGGTTGAAACTTTGTGTATAGCTCAAAGGCAAAAGGTTTTGACCCAAATTGGCCTGATGCGAGTTAAAGTTGAATAAAATCTGGTGCACTGAGTTACCTGACTGCACATAAACATAACAATTTGAATTCCTCAGACTAAAGACACTGTTCCCATACCTCGTGATTCGGGGCAAGCTTTTACATTGCGACCACCATCTCTGGAATGGACTGGTTCCTTTGTGCCCTTATCCATTAAGAACAGTGTATTGTTGCAAGGCGTCTCTTATGTCACTAAGCAAAAGCTTGCCCTGAATCACAAGGTATAGCAACAGTGGTTTTAGTAAGGAGAAATCAAATTGTTATGTTCACGTGAATTTAAAGAAGTCAGTGTACCAGATTTGGGTCAAAGTTAATTCGCAAAAGGCTTGCTGTGATGTCATCGCTTAACAAGTCACTTGACATTATTGGGGGCACTGTGTAAACTGCTGTATCTTGAGAAGTACATGTTCGATAGGGCGGAATCTTTGTGTGTAGCTCGAAGGGGAAGGGTTTTAGACCCAAATTGACCTGATGTGATGATCGGGTGACAAGTCACACGACTTTAAAGGTGCATTTTGTAAAGCCCAATATTTCATGAAGAACATGTACATGTCCCATCGGGTTGAACTTTGCTAGAAAGGAGGTTTCGAGATGGAACTTGATTTCATCTGATGGTCGTCTCATTATATGATAAGTCATGTGACATGTATCGAGATTACATGGATTGTAAACTTTCCATTGCTTTATTTCCATTTTTGGCCATTATGTAATAATTTTATTCAATGAGCTTTTGAAAACCATTTTAAACCGAAGCAGCTGCGTGGTTGTCCACAACCACGGCCTTCTCTCGTTTATTGTTGTTTTTTGGAATATTTAATTTTTTCCCATAGACTTAACAATCTTAGATTGTCATCAAAGTTACAATAAGGAACTACCCTAAGGCTAAGAAGACATTAAAATAATGACGTCATGATGCCGTCACATAATTTATTTCTGAATTTTGAATCTTAAATTTTTTCCATAGGTTTTGTACATGTTTTTCTACTACGCAATATTACTGACTAGAGTAGTCCTGAGCTTCGGCTGAGGATTACTATGGGAACGAAAGAGAAATCATACCTTTTTTTTCATCTTCATTTTATAACAAATATACACGAGTCCAAATATCAAATAATATTTCAGAATTTTTTTCAATATGAACGCAAATCACGTAACATGACTTTAAAGCTGCAGTTTTTCTACATAGGTTTTGTGCACGTGCAAGTCGTATACAAAACCTACGGAGAAAGACTTTGTCTTTTTCACTTTGCACTTTTATCGATCTTATCAATGGTTTGCCTGAGGATTACTGTGAGAATTTCATTCACTTTGCACTTTTATCGATCTTATCAGTGGTTTGCCTGAGGATTACTCTGAGAATTTCATTCACTTTGCACTTTTATCGATCTTATCTGTGGTTTGCCTGAGGATTACTCTGAGAATTTCAGACAAAGCAGCAGAAACTTTCCCTTACAAAATGATAAAGCTGAAAAAATGAAAAACTCTGAAACAGCTCTATGTTTGTCCACAAACACGTCTCGTTTTGTTTATTTGTGTTAAATCCTCTTGACATTATTAACCAGGAGCTATTTTCCACCTGTACAGTGTGCCCAACCCTATCATAAAATTTTTTGTTGTCTTTGCTACATGCACATGTAGGATGCAAATGAATGTTGGGTGCAGTTGGTACGGTTGTTACAACAGCAGTTGACTGTGAGTGTTGCTGGAGAGAATCAACAAGCAGAAGGTGCCTCAGCATCACAGAAAGGATTCATTGACCAGTACTTGGGTGGAAGGTTTGATTGCAGGTATAATCTAGGGCCTCACTTCACAAAAATGATAGATCTATCAAAGTCATGTAAAATTATTAGGTTCACATCGCCATCTAACCAAAGTTTCATGCCTGCCTGATTTTTAAAAATGCATTTTTCTGTGAAGTTTTTTCTTCTCCCAACAAAATTTGTTTTCAAGACAACTTTCTCACCAAATCAACAAGTAAAGTTACATTGACTTTGGCACACACGCGAAGACCATACATTTCAGAATAAATCTGTTTCACGTACTCAGCTCAGTGTAAAAGAAACACCGAATGCAGATGACTTGGCTACAAGAACAAGTAATCTGGCTAGCAATGTCACGGTCACTACACGTGCGTTGCAGAAGTTGACGCAACATGTAAGGCGTGGCAAAGTCTATTTTCCAGACTCAATTATTCACATTCCTGTGATTTTCTGTATGCTGGGTTCGTCAGAATTTTTGGGTCCAGGAACCAGACTACCAAAGCCTAAGTAAATTGCAGGACCATTCTGGAGTACCTCAATGTAATTTGCGTACGTGATTGGTTAAGTACGCGCACAGACGGCGAATGGGTCGTATGAGTTAATGGTCCCACGTTCGGCCTTCTCTTTGTCAGAACCATATCGAATATCGGGTCATTGGGGTCGATATTTTTGTACCTTATTTCAACGGCCGTGGTAAGTTAACTTAAAGGATTCTTTTATCGAGTACTGTTAATCGAGTACGAGTACTTTGATACTCGAGTACAGTTTTTGGATGTCGAGTTCCGAGTATTTTGTAGCCCGAGTACAAGAACTGTAGTTCGAGTACAAGTACTTGGATGTCTGAGTACAAGTACGAGTACGAGTACTCTGAAAACGGTACTCGAGTAGTACTCGAATACGAATACTACAAAACTGCTTAGGAGTCATCTCAAATCTGGTCTGAGACACTTAGTGGACTTTGAGTGTCTCCCGTAATCCGGAATTTCTTTAGAAGAATCTGTGCATTTGTTCAGGACAAGCTGAGGAGGAATTTTCTTTACCAGGTCACTGTTAATGAATTTTTACATACCAGAGGGCTTTTAATAGGTGGTCAACATGTCATACCCTTTTCCCACTACAAACTGTTTAACCCAGAGATTTGCTGCCCCAGGTTAAGCTTTTCATAACCAGGGTTCGTTAACCCTGGGTTTCATTCCTTTTACTTTCATTAACCTGGAGTTTTGGTAAACCCTGGGTTAAACTTGCCTTGAGTTGATGCGGTGCCATTTCCCAGTTCTAGCCAACACTCACAGGGCCCAACATTTTGGACCAGAAATTGAGCTCGTAAGCTAGTCCCACAGTGCTTGGCCTTTTGTGCGCGTGAAATTAACTATGCATGCACTGTCAAAATAATCTACAAAAGTGTTCAACAAAGTAGCGTGGACAATTGTCAACATGTTGTGTACCGGCTCTGGCACTGCACATTGCAGTTTTCCAATACTAACTGTTGTTGCAGCTTTTTGCTCTTTATTTCCAAACTAAATTCCTGATTGTTGGAGTTGAGTGTTCAAAGCACTTCAATTTTAGCTCTTTTGTACCTCGTTTGATCTTACAATGACACAGCCAAAATGCGGGTACGTACATGTACATGTATGTGTAATGATTATTAAATAATGATAGGCCTACATCCCCGTATGTACGCAAATGTTGCAACAACATTTTGCGCCATAACTTTAACCTTTGACCACAAAGTACACAATGCCTCATTGTGCCTTAACCCCGAGATTGCTTGTGGAACACTTAACCCTGCTTGGTTTCCCACTTCAGTGCTAACCTGGGATTTGGCTGTGAACTCCGAGATTGCGTTCCTCAACCCTGGTCACTGGTAGGCTTAATGAAGCCCAGTGTAACGGCCAAATGTTTTCTCTTAATATGAGCAGAAAAAGAGTAATGGAATGCTTGCGCTACCTCAGGGTATCTTAGGGTTAAGGTTTGCCATTACCCTTGAGATAACCCTGAGATTTTGTAGTGGGAAAGGAGTAAATGGATTAGTCGATGGCTATTTAGGAAGTAATCAGGAACGAGTAAGTCTTTAGTTGTTATCAAAATCGCTGTGCCGCCAGGCTAGATTGGATTAGTTGTAGAATCCAAGCAGTTTGAAAGGAATGTTGCTGGCTGAATTTTTGTGAAAAAGAAAGGCAAGATAAAGTTCTAATACTCACAAATGACACAGCTCATGCCCATGGAGGAAATGTAGCCCGGTCATTGTGCTGGCAGTTGAAATCCACTGAGTAGAGCACAGGAAGCAATGTGTAGGTTGCATCACTTTGAACAAGCCGAGTTGGTGTTGGCTTGTAAACATTGATGATATGGAGGCCTTGCACCGTAAACAGGTGCCACTGGAGATCAGCATCCTCATCAGATGTGGTTTGTCACAGTACAATTTTTTTTGTAGAAGTTTGTGTAGGTTGCAATACCTTGGTTTTACCTCCTTACATGACTTGTGAAAGCATAGTAATAGAAACCTGGAATTTTAGCCCTGCTTTCATAAAGAAGTTTCTTAGAGCATTATTACAAGCACGTTGTGAGTGGCTGTGTGATTTAGTACATTTCTCTTTGCTGGGGTAAATCCTTCAATATTGAATGACAAGATTCCTGGGATATTAATGGCTTCCTGAGACATTAAGAACATGCTGATCAATCATGACTCTATGTTTATCTTGGAGACACTGTCCAGCATTTGCCTGAACATGCTGACGGTAGAATGCTTGTTAATGCCAGACATGAAGACCAGATATTGCGAGTCTTCTGTGTATGGGATGAAGTTAACTCTGTGTACAGGAAGTTTATTGGAAGCATTCTTGGAGAGAGAAAAAAAACAAAGCCAAAAGCAAAAGAAGTCATTCAGCTTTTAAAAAAGTAGGTACATGTATATGTAATTTGGCTTTGCCCAATCACCTAAGAATCACACATTCATAATTCCATTTCCAATTTGCAATACTGTGCAATTTTATTCCCTTGTTGATATTAGTCTGAAATGTGTGGAAGCTCCAGAGGAAGAGGAATCAAAGTCTACCGAGCAGTTTATGCAGTTGAGCTGCTTCATCTCTCAGGATGTCAAGTACCTTCACACAGGACTAAAAAATGTAAGAAACAGATGAAGGTATCATAAATTTTAAATCCCTATGAAAGCCAAGATTGATTTAAACATTTAGTGAATATTTTATTCCACATTCAGTTTTATCTACATGTAGGTGACTAAATCTCCAATGAGGCTGATACTTAGTGCATGTAGAACATATAGTATAAAGCTGATGCCTAAATCTAACAGCCCTCAGTCCTCCAATATTAATATAATTTCACACACCATGGGGATTAGGATTTATGTGACACTGGGATGGTATTTGTATGTTTATGTTATTAAGTACATGTATATGAATTTTGGAAATTCCATTTAGTCATTCCATTCCGAATAATGCAAAATTTCGATCTTTTAACTTCCTGATTGTTTATTCATATTTGTACAGTATTCATTGCGAAGTAATCCTATCATACAAGGTTCTTGTATATCCCCTTAGAAAATTACAGTACAGAGGTGTGAAAATGTGTTTTACAAAAAATCAATCCAATTTTAAGGACCTGGACTATCACATTTTTTTTGTTTACAATGTGACAAATTTTCGCAACACGTGTCCAAAGGCATCAAATATTGGTCTGAATTGGGTGTCGTTGAAATATGTTTTGTCTTGTTGCTGTGTTCGTACTTCTATTGAGAAACCATCAGAATACGAGTCCTGTTTATACCAAAATGAAGGACTCATTGGACACTACTCTAAAGCTGACAGGTAAAATTCATTGACTCCTGAATATTTCAGCCAGGTCTGCAGCCCAGGAAAAAGAGCCCAGATTGTGCGGTGTTATGTAAGATTCTTTTGTTCCCGAAACCGGCACAGTGCACTGCTCACCTCTTTTCAGTAGGGGCCAGATTAGCGTGCAGCAGTGCTGTGTGGCTCATCACTGCGGTGGTGGAGCGCTTTTTTCCCCGGTGGTAATGTGCTCACTCTAAGTGCCTCAAACCGTGGTATACTGTTTCAAAACAAGGCTGGATTATCTCTACTATTGAGAGCGAAAAAATGTCGGTAATGCCCAGCAGCTCGGTCTTTTGTGTTGAGTATGGTCTTTTGGGCCCAACTCTTTTGTCCCAGTTCCAGGCTCCCCAGCTCTGCATATAAAGCCTACGTACCCGAAAACGGGTCGCCCAGCAGGTAGTGGTTAACCTTCACACCAATTTCCAGCTTTCCATAAACAAGTAATTCATGAAAGCCAAAAATTAGCAAAGCACCCAAACTTGCAGAGGCTATAACAAGAAAACTGTTCACGATATATCAAAGTGAAATTTTTCTCTCCTTTGTTTGGTTTGTAAAGGTATTGTTAAGGACTTTTTTCTGGCAAATCTGAAATCTCAATTTGTTTTCTATGTACATGTATATATATCAACCTTAGAAAGTTTTTCAAAAAAGGGAAAAATATCAGCACCTTCAGCGGCTTTTTTCTGTTCTCAATTTCAACTGTAACGTACATTCCAATCAAAGCTTGAATGTTTAATCAAGGGTTTTTTAATACAACAGCGAAATCAATGTCCTGTATGAAACCACACAGACATATCAACACACACAGCCAGCTGTGCTGGAGTCAGGGCATGTGTGCACTGTTCAGGAACCTTCATGAGATTCAGCCCAAGATTTTGATACCTTCGGTACAAATTGCAGTAAAATGAGGTTAGGTCTGCTCAGTTGATGGAAATCAGCACTCAAAGAGTTTCACCTGAATACTCTGGTTATGAAAAAACATTGCCAATGTAAGAAAAATGTTGTCATTTTCTTTTAAATATTATCATATTGTCATATTGATTAATACTAATCAAGATTTCAAAAAGATTACTTTAATTGGCCTGTTCCACAGAGACTCACAGAGAATATTGAAAAATTTTCGCCATCCTTGGAGAGAAATGCGCAGTACATCAAAGAGGTAAGTAAAGTCCTATATTAAAACAATAACTAGCAACTGTTTGTGAAAAAAAAAATTAGTTTTAGTTTTTTACAGCTGTTGGATCCTGTGCCACTTAGGATATTATAAAGAAAAGCAATCCTCACACAATACTGCGGCGTTTGCAGTCCACCTTTATTAATGATCAACTACATGTACATGTATGTACATGCACATTCATGTATATTTATGACCTGCCATGGCATATTGAGGAGTGATCCCCATTTATAACTTTTATAGATATGCATAAGAGAATAAAGAGAAAGGAATTGTCTTTCCAGTGATACCAAATTTATACTCGTAGGCAACTCCGCTCCAAAAATATGACGCGAAAAAGACGACGGGAAACATCGCTGTGGTCAAAACAGTAGTAGGAATTTGACAGTTCTGGCACAGCCCCCGTTTCCACTCTGCTTCCACGCTCCACCGCCCACAGCGCCGGGGCTTCCCCATTTCACCCACCTTGACCTTTGACCCCGGCGCTCCCACCACTTGCACAGACCCAAACCGCTCGCGCTCAAACAACCTCGGCCTTTTACTCCGGTGTAAACAACTCGTGACTCTCAAACAAAGAAAAGGGAAATCCCCTCTTTTTCCCACCTGCTACAAGTCTCGACTTGCCTGGCCTGAACTCGTGACTCCTGCTTCCCCGGAAAAATTCTCTCTGCACTGAAGCTTTGAGAAAAATGAGATTTTTTTTAAAACCTTATATAAAATTAGAGATGAAAAAAACAAGCGAGAAAAAAACAAACAACGTCAATTGTCACTTTTGCAAAAACGTCTGTTAACGTAATAGATGGCAGCGATTCTTACAACTGTTCAAATTGTCGCTGTATCCATTCGTGTCAGGACTGCAAGCATTGTACACATTGCGCTGGATGTGCCAATTGTTTTTAATGTGAATCTTGCCAGAAATGCGAAAGTTGTTGGGACTGTGAATTTTGTGAAAAATTGGCATTGGTTTGTTGTTGCACTTATTGCATCAATTGCACGGACTTGAGACATAATGAGTTTTTAATATGTATAAATGACGATTATAAAAAGACTGAAATTAATTCCACATAATGACCCCGTACCCGAAATAGAAAATGAGTTGAGAAAAATAGGCCTAATGATTGACGAAACAGAAGAAGTATATTAAAACGAAGAACCTGAAGACGAAGAATCTGAAGAAGACTATGAACCTGAAACCGAAGAACCTGAAACCGAAGAACCTGAAACCGAAGAACCTGAAACCGAAGAACCTGAAACCGAAGAACCTGAAACCGAAGAACCTGAAACCGAAGAACCTTAAACTGAAGAAATAGTTTTTCGATCTAGCTCGCACGCCAGCCTACCTCCAGGTTATCTTGAATATGCGTTGGCCCTTGAGGAAGAAAGTAGAAATTTTAGATGCCAACAATTACAAAGCATGATTAGAAACCCCTTATTTAACCACCTTAAATAAATAGACTATTAATAAAAACAATGACAGATCAAGAAATTTACCACCTAACTGGAATAAAAGTTACTTGGCCACAGCAGTCATCAGAAGAACCCACTTGCCCATATGACAACATAATAACAAGAGAATTTAAACTTGCATGCTGGGATTGCGGACTAATAATAGCTCAGATTTATTCAGACTAAGTGAAAAATGTAGGCGGTAAACATAACCAGCATTTTGTTTGTAAAAAACCAAAGCGAAAGTCGAGTAAAATTTTAAAAGAATTAAACGTTCAATTGACGCATGATCAAGCAGGTGCCATAGAATATAAATTAAACTGAGTTTTAGCGGGCAAGATCTCTAGAGGCAAACCGCTGAAGGCCTTAATTGCCGTCTTATACCAAAATGTAACCGGGGAAGCTGAATCAACCATTAAAGACTTATTTCAAGTATTGGATAAGCACTTGGCCAACGCCCTCGATAAATTTAAACTTGCTCAACAAAACTTTGAAAAACCTGTTTATATTTAAAATGTTTATAATAAAATGAAGACTCACACTTTTCACTTGACCAAAAATCCACAGAGGTTTAGACTCAAAATATCATTCATAACGAAAAAAGTAACACATCTATTCGAGTCAAAAATATGCAATTGGAAACCAAGTATTTTAATATTACCAAAACTACGGGAATTGAGTGGCAAGAAAGAACGCCTATGACTTTAGGTATAGAAGGAATAAAAAAACACAGAATTAGTGAAATATTATAAAAATATGTTTTTAACAGATAAAGTTGCTGGTGGAATAAGTTTTGAAACCAGTCGGTTATTTAGTATCTTTGTTTCTGAAATAGCTACCATGAATGATTTTTAGAAAAACCGTATGAATATTTAGCTATATGGGAACATGCTGTTCGAAGCCATAATATTCAAAAAGCCCATGCACTTGAGATACTCGGCATTTTAGAGCAGTGCTTTAATGAATATCTTACGGCAGATCAGGTTTTTGGTGGTTTTTGTTCGTATGTTAATTTTGATGACTACATAAATTTAGAAGAAACGGTGGACACCACAAGCGAATTTTTAGAAACTTGTCCAATAAACAGTCAGAATTTTCTTGCTGCAGAAAATAAAATTGGAGAGATTTTTTATGGAATTGATTCACAGATAAACGATTTCCAAAGTGTTTTGCAAGGAAGAAGGGGTATATTTCACTCAATAGTATCTAAATTGACGGGATTATTAGAGGCTTTTAAAGCATTTTTTGACAGATTGGATTTTAATAGCGTTTCATTACGACCGCAATTAAAAGAAAATAAGTTTGGATCCCTGATGGCCATGGTCCTGAGTATGATAATTATTGGTGGTTTATGGACTATCCTAAAAGTCTTAATTTCAGAGGAAATGTGATGGTTTGATGTTATTTTAAACGCAATTCCTGGTGTAAGTTTTAAACTTCATGCAGAGTCTAACTTGGTGACTTTAGCCGTTTTAGACCCCAGGCTTGATTTGATTTTAAACAAAGAAGTGGGAAATTTGTTGAACCTACCCAGAAACGACCTTACACACATGACCATTTATAAAGGTGATCATGATTTAGATCCCGTTAAATATCTATTTATCCATTGTAAGCAGTTAAACACCGACACCAATTTTTATAACAGGCAATCCTCAGACTTATTTGGCGTTGTAGATGCGAATTCTCGCGATTTGGTTAGTACAGATAAAACACCCAAAAAATTGATAGATTGACGAATTAACTCTCTCTTTAAAAAACATTAAAGGCCAATTGTTAAGTGATAAAGGTGACAGGGTTTACTCGAGTTAGAAATATTTTAAAAATTGTTTATATACATTTTTTAAAAATGCATATATAAAAAAAGATGACGACTAACGTATATCCAGATTTGTCAAAATACCCACATTCAGCTAAACAACCAGATTTAAGTTTAAACTCGGTCGAACAAGCAGAAACTAAAGTCTACAGGCTCAGAAAGATCGAAGAAGTCAAATCTCACATCCAAAGAGAACGTGACGCGCGCGAAACTAGCTACAAAAAGATGAAACAGAACTCACTGCACTCAATTACGTGGAATACGGCGTAGAAGCGATAGGCGTAACTTTGGCATCTATTCTATAGGAATTCCCGCTATTTTAGGAGTCATTACCGGCCCCTTAGGATTAGTAATGGAAGGTCTCGCGATCGGAGCATTCGGTGCTTACGCAATGTTAAAATACACCAGTCGGCGACTGGTCCCTAAAACCAAAAAACACGACCAAATCTGCATGCTGGTAGATGCTAAATTAAACACTATCGAGGAATACGTCTCGCACGCGATTGAAGTCGGTGACATTTCGCAAGAAAAATTTGTACTAATTTTATCCGAGCTGAAAAAGTTTAATGAAATGAAAGAAAAGATCAGATCAAACACAAGCACTAAACTGCAAGAAAGTTAATCGACAAGCAAAAAAGAATTTGAATGTCAAGTAAACGAGAGAGCAGAAACTCTAGCCAACGAACAAGCGGCCATTTAAAAAAAAAATCTCATCAAAAAACTTGGCGAGTGAGTTTTACAAAGTCGGTCTGTTACCAAGAACAGCCCGAAGATAAAACGCCTGCTTATCAAGAAGTAAAAGTGCAACCAGGGGCCCCTCCTTTTAAAGCACAGCGCAACAAATAAAACCCCTTTATTGTAAAGATGGGAATCAATTTTAGTAACCTGTTCATATTAGTAAACAAAGGTAATTCATTTTGGGCTAAATTTGCTGACATTACAAATGCTTATAAAATGCCAAAGGTCACCCAGCAAGAAGTCGTAGATCATAGGAATGCAGACCTGATGTCATTTATCAAAATCAGGTCAATTTTGCAGTGTATTGCGCAATGACTGCATGTGGAATAGATTTTGGACGGATTGTCAATTCCAGTCAATACGTGTCTGCTTTAATGAATTTCCACGTGTATTATACGGTAAGAAAGATCTTTGCCGAGTGTAAGTTTCCATTACCTATCGACAATATATTTGATCCTTGTAATAATTATTCCGATAACAATGCGTTTCATGCCACTTGCCTCGACTTTAATGTGGATCCAAAGAGGTCGTTCAGACAAACCCGCAATCCTTATACAAATGGCCTCGGCACCGCTTATTATTACCACATTGCAAGTTTTGCTGATACCAGTGTAAAAAATGGTTGCCCGTTCCGGGGAAAAACTACGACCAAAAAAAGACTTATAATGAATATGGTCGCGAAGGCAAAGTAATGGACCTCTATTGACAACCCATCGGTTTGGGCGTAACGATTAAATATAAAATTGACTGGATCTCACAGGACGATAAAGTAAAATCTGCATCGCAAGACTTTATTCCGCACAGGGACAAAGATGACAGACGTTGGAATTACAAAGGTAAACGAATCGATTCCAGTTTATGTCTACGCATTATTGGGTGCCCAAGCTCAGACAAAGACCAGCGTTTTAGCCCCCAGGCACGGGATTAGATGCACAACGACAATTTGTTAGGATCATAGAATCTCTAATAAATTCAGAGCCCGATCTCGGACAATCGATCAACCAATTTCAAGAAACGCTACAATACGCCAAATTTAAATTTGGAACCTGAGGCTGAAGACGATTTTGACGATCAAGAAGAAGAAAAAGAACCAGAACCTTTACCTGCTCGACCAAAGCCCCTGCCTCAGGAAAAGAGACCACTGGACATTCACAACGAAGAAAAACTGTCTTTAACGTAGGAGCCATTGCCGTAAGTGTATTGCTGTATAAAGTGTTAAGCTAAGTCGTGTGTAGAAAAGTGTTAACTTAGAAACTTAAACGGAATAACTAAATGAGTAAAAAACCCCTTCCCAGATTTGAGAAGGGGTTTAATTTTTTTTTTGACCCTACTTACTTTACCCTCTGCACGTAAGTTAAAATCAAAACAACTGCACCTACAAACAGAGTCCACAAGTGCTCCGCGACCCAACCGACCGCTTTACTCGCCACGTTGAACAGCCCGCTTAAAATACTGCCGATGATTCCGGGCAAAGCGCCTAAAGCAGACAAAGCTAGTTTCTTCAACACGTTTGCCAGATTTTGTAATTGACATTTGATCCAATCGGTTACGCCTCCTTTATCCGGAGGTTTAGGTTCTGGCGCGGGTTCTGGTGTGGGGCTAGGTGTTCCAGCAGCTCTGACAGCTGCTACGATACTACTTACGATGGAACTTACAGCTAGTGAAAAAGCCGTTAAAATACTTTCAATCCTTATGCCCTGCTCTCTAAACAACGTTTGTATCTTCTCGCATAAAGTTGTGCCATAATTCATGACTTTTTCAATTGGTTCCTTGATGCAATTAATTTGTGTACGAAGCTGGCTCATGTTTCTGTCGATAACTTCTAACCTGCCCTGTCTTCGACTCGTAAGTCGTTTAACTGCCGTTGAAGTTCTGCACGTTCTCCAGGCGACTGCACTTCTTCTAACTCGTTTTTGAATTATTGAATCTTTGCATCTAATTGATATAACTTGCCCTAGTTTCCAATTAATTCTACTTTATACGTCTGTAACGATTTATCTAAGGTGAGTAGTTCTCTGTAATTTGGTCCTTCTGTTTGAACGTCTACGTCACGATTGATTTCTTCTACAATGTCACTGGCTCGATCGGCTTCTTGAGGAAGGGCTTCCGGTGGTGCTTCGGGTTTGAGTTCTGACACTTCTTGGCTAATTCTAATTACTTCAAATTTACTCTTACCGCTGGCGTAATCTCTAAATCCTAAAACGCGTCTTACAAAAGCGGTGTTAGTTATGGCCCTAATGGTGTTTAATTTAAGAAATTTTGTGCTGTCATATTTTTGAGTTAAAAGAACTCTTGCACCTCTAAACGTGACGTTCAATCCATCTTTACGGTCGAGATGAAAAATACTTGGGTCTCTGATTAACGGCTCATACCTGGTTTCTTTCCTATTCGAGTCATAAAAATCGTTCATTTTGTCTTTAATAAACTCTCTCCACAACTCTGATGTGCCTGATGCTTGGCCTTCTACAAAAGTCATTTCTTTTTGCATTGTATCCAAGGTACATGTATCGTCCCATGTCAGGTCTTTGGTTCTGGTTCTGGATCTTTTGTCTGAGTAACTTTTGGTCCAACAGATTTTCTTTTCAGGTAAAAAGCGAGTAAAATTCCCCCGAGTACTAACCCGCCCATGATCAAGTACTGGTTATCTTTAAAATGATGAAGCACGTCTGCGTAGACGCAAAGGAAAGCAAGCAAGCAAAGGAAAGCAAGCAAGCAAAGGAAAGCAAGCAAGCAAAGGAAACAACAACTAAGTAATTAATAACTAGTTAACATTAGCTGTAGATCAGTTGACTTGGGGATCATATTGCACTTGCGCATTAAGTTACATCTCCGGCAGGCCAGCACGCAATTCCACTTTAAATGTCCAAAGGCCGTATGTAACTGTTCAATTGTTGCTTGATCGTCTTTTGGCTCAATATATTGCAATTTTACATTACAGTCGTTGTAATAACAAAATTCATGATTGTTGACTGATTCCTGTAGAATTTCTTTGTCAGTAAAATTTTGCTTGTCGTGCTGTTTAGAGACCCACAACCAATGTGCCCGACTTTTTGCGTAGGGTCGCTAAGCACGTTTGAGATTCCAGTTGGAATCACCACAACTTAGTTGTACGCCGTGTGCAACCTGCAAAAATAACAACTTGATCAAGGCTTATAATAATCTGCCAAAGTCTAAGCCGTGAGTTTTCAGTGTCATTAATTTATGCAAAAGCAACAGCAAAGACCAGGTTCTTTTTTTTCTTGAACATATGTCTTTAATATTGTATGGGAGCTGCATGTACTTGCTCCTGTATTAAGTGACAAATTCAGCTGTCTAGGGAGCAAGTACTTGCTCCCGTGATGATTAGCCCAATTTCAAGCCCTGTGTAATGATACTACTTATTTGCTCAGCTAGACTCCTGTTGATACAAGATGCAAGCTTTGCCCTGATTGTGTAATAGGTACTCTGATATACAGGTTTTAATAAGGGAATAAACATGTGCTTGACTGGTCTTATTGCCACATACATGTACATGTATACAGATGGCATGAAATACATGGACACTGACTCGGAGGTTTAATTTTACATTTTGCACATGTATGGCCAGAGCAGGTTTATTTTCGAGTCAGACAATATGAGTTGGTTCCTGGTCATTGTGTCCCTGCTGAACAACGTAACATGATATTTGTGCTAGGAACATGTTCCCGGTCATTACCGGTATGCCTCCTGCAGATTTGGGAGAAATCAGAAATTTTACATGTAAATACTGGATAGCTGAGTTATGAAAAAGCAGTTATCCGGATCTCTGGTGTTTGTTACCCTTCTAAAAGCATGAGCAAATCACAATCCACATTTAGCGGCAGCTGGTGTGGTGCGTGTTCTATGAACTGCACGGCGTCATGTGTAAATATTATTTGTACTCCATGAAAATTAAATCACAGTGTCTTTTCAATTTGTCTAGTTCAGATCTGCCATAATTGTCACTAAAATAATAATTTCGTCAAACATTGACGGAATTCAGGCAAACATGACTTTTGGGACAAACTGTCTTAACCACATTTTTGTAAAATGGTGGGTGTGGCCAAGTACCTGTGGGAAATAATTGGTTCTTCGGAATTCCACTGCACTTCATGAAAACGAACAGCCTTTGATCCATTAAAGCAACTCCAGTCTTATCATAAATTTTAGTGATGAGTTGAGTCATCGATGACTATGACAATTTCCCAAGGATGCAGAGACGAGTGAGTTACGTGTAATTTCTTAATTCCCGTAACCACTTCCTGCCGGGGACGCCGGAATCGGAGACGTATGGTTTATATGCGTGGCCGGGGTCTCTGAACTCTGACAAAGGAAACAGGGCCCTGTAACAAAAGACGTACTCCGAACAAAAGACCAGGTTGCTGGGCATTACCGACATTTTTCACTCTAAAAAGTGGTTATAATCCAGCCTTGTTTTGAAACTGTATACCAGGGTTTGGTGCATTGAGAGCGAGCGGATTACCACCGGGGACAAAAGCGCTCCACCACCGCAGCGATGAGCCACAAATCACTGCTGCATGCTAATCTGGCCCTTATTGAAAAGAGGTCAGCAGTGCACTGAGCCAGGTTCGTGAACAAAAGACAGTTATTCCACACCGCACAATCTGGGCTCTGTTTACAAGGCTGCTGGCATCAACGAAGGTTACCTGTCAACTTAAAGTAGTGCCTAAAGATTACTTCATGCGGCTATAAACGACCGTTAAATGAAATGATGAATTTTTGAAGGATTTTGAAAACGGAAAAAATGATAGTCATGCCACCCCAGAATCATCAACATTGAAAAATGCCCGACATGAAGTGGTTAATTCCACTGGATTTGTACTTGGGGGGTCACATGTCATACTCATAGTCCAAATGAATAATAGATGTTTGCTGTTTTGGAATATGTGTATTCTTCCGTCTTTTTTCCCTTGCCACAGCGCTGTATTTCCAACAGTTTGCGCACCATTTTTGCCAATTCGTTGGTTTGCACAGATTTCATCATGTTGGCATCGGGCATCACTGTCCTTAATCATCCGGCCTTCTCCGTCTTGAACCATTCCTCAGCCTCTGCAACAATCTTCACAGCTTCGTCAAGCGTGGATGGCTTCCCTTGGAATAGTGCCCGTTTGTGGTCAATGTTGTCCAGCACGTTCTTAAAGTGTTCAATTCCAAAATCTTTCATAAACTTCGAACTGCTTTTGGGGTAGGCTCGGCAGACCAATTTTCTGATGGCTTGACCCAACTCGGCAACAGTCTCCCTTCCTGTCAAGAAACATGCAACTTCCAGCATTTGGCCTTTCAGTGCAACCATTAGATAGTCTGCTCTCTGCTGCTGATTGCGGCAGTTGATCCTGCTGACTCTTTCGAAGTGCACCAGGTAGTCTTCAGTGCATGACGACCTGTCTTACTCTCAAGCCTTTATCTGCAGTGTTGCTGCACTGCATTCCATGTTTGTGTGCTGCCCAACCGCAGAGTGGTATTAGTGTGCAATGCCCTGTGCCTGCCCACATGATGAAGTTTGCAACCGCTGTATGCCTCAGTTGGGTAGTACGCAGATTAAAGGTAGCCATAGCAGTGCTCATCACTGTCAGACTCGCTGCACGCCACCTCCACTGTTCGCGAAGATCCTGCACTAGTTTCTTTTGGTGCCTCTGCAAGCATTGTGATTTTCGTCACCTCCTGCTATCATCCTTGAAAAAGGGGTCTGGTGTCTCTGATATGTACTTGTAGCTTTGTTGTCTTCCGGCTCTGGATGTGGATCCACGAGTAACTCAACAGCTGTCCAAAAGTGACTGCTCTAACTTGTTGATCTCAGTGGAAATGTTGTTGATGGCTTCCGCGACATTTCGTGCTGACTCCACATGTAGCTGACCATACTTTTCCATTGAAAAGCCAAGAAAATTATCACACCGCTGTCCTCCAATTTAGTGAAATGCAAGCAAAAAGGGACACAGTTGACTCAAGGCTTTGAACTCCGAAAATGAACTTGGTTCTCTTTTAATTCTCCCCAAGACTGGCTCATGGCTTCCAAAAACACAACTCAATTTCTAAGCATACAAATACACAATGTCTGGAAAAGTATAGATTTGTAACAACTTAACCAGGCCCTGGAATCTAGCCAAACCCTCTGTCCCAACAAAAGAACCCCATTGAAGTGGTCTATTTATAGTTACAGTAAACTCTGACTTAGTCGGCATTGTGTAACCTGTCATATTGTCCAAGTCGGCCGTTTGAGAAATCCTGATTGTCTGTAATGCATTTCCTTTGAAAATTTTATTTCTGAGTTGGCATTAATAGGTCGTCATTTCATATTAGTCGGCATGTTTTTCTCGGTCCCTTTTCCACCAAACCACAAAAATTCCTTTGTGTAAGCCTACATTAAAAAAATTATGTTTGGTATCATTTTTCTTCACCGCAGTTGCCAAGAAGTGTCAAGTCCCTTGTGCGCGGCCAGCATGTGTACATATACATAAATACCAGTAACCCCTCTAGTGCTACATGCATGTGCTCTGTCCGTTTTGGGGGTTGCCTTATTGAACGTAGTCTGGTTCCCTGCCCAAAGATTCCCTGATGACCTTTCATAATGATTCGTCGGATAGTCAGAATCATTGGCTTTGGTATCCAGACTATATTGAACGAACTTAACCAATGCGTGTATGTGGATGAGTATATGCTTTTTGTACTGTAACTGTATCACAGACATGTACATACATGTACTGCACTGTCGAGTCGTGATGTGATATGCAAGTGGTTTGCTGTCCTTGCTTCATACTCAGGGGCACATGATCAATTATTGAATTTGCAGCCTGCGACTTGTGGCTTTTCTTTAAAGTTTGATCACATTGGTGTATCCACCTGGGTGAGGGGAAGACGGCAACTTGCCTTGCCTCTGGTGGTATTTTGCTCTCTTTCAGAAAATGGAAACTCAAAAAAAAGAGAGAACAAATTACCCATTCACCCACACCGCAAAGCAGTTTGGTCAATTGTTAGTAATCGGTGATCAATTAATCGTACAAATGAGAGATCATGAGATATTTTTTTTTTCATTTTCCCCCTAACTTTTGAGAAACGTGGTGCTGTTTTCATGCATTTGTTTGAAGCTTTACACAAAAACCCAATGGCTTTCAAAATGTCAAAGTGAAAACATTGTTCTGATTTCTTGATAGTTAGGATTTCTGATTATTCTCATATTTCCATCTGTTTCGATTTCCTGATAGTACAGTTTATTTAGTGCAGTTCATTGGGGAACATGGTATTTCAGACTTTCAACACTTACATGTACATGTAGTCGTACCATTTTGTAAAAATCAATACAACAGGGATGGCATAGTTCTCGTAACATACAATACAGTGTCAATGATTGTCCAAACTTTCACAAAATGCAATATATATTGTACATGTCTAACAGGTGAATCAAAAAAGTCCATCATTCCATTGCTAACCTATGAGTTATCTAGTTGTTACGCTGTGCAAAATAACTCATAGCTGCCATTGCCAGCTGCAAGTCATCTTGTAGGTTTTTTTCCATAGAGTAATTAGAAATGAACACACAACAACAGAAAAACACCACAAATGTACATGTACATGTACCTAGTAAGTATGCACGTGTGTGTACAAAGCTTGGCAAATGGGATCACCCTGTGAAATTATGCACGTCAGTCAACGTGTTAAAAGCCCTAAAAAATCACTGTGTGTTATTTTCATTGTTTAAAGCCTGTCTGATGTATGATTGATAGATTTCTCTTTCCATGTTTCTCATCCCTTGTGCCAGTAATATGGAAAAGCTCCTGACAAAAAAGAATGGAAGCCGAAAATTCTAGCTTGATTGACAGCAATGGCTTCACATTAATGGCATGAGGACTGTGTGTTGTGGGAAAACATTGACATTGGTTTTGACATTGTATTTTTAAATTTCAAAAATGTTAAATGTCCATTTATTTTCAAAATAAACATGGATTGTGGAGAGGCATTGGTACTGCAATATCAACATATTTTTTCAAGGAATAAATACATCTAAGCACTAAAATGGTAGTTTGAGGACATTATCAATTAGAGCTTTTGAACAGATAGAATTCTATCATTCAGTCCAGTATTATTAATCTATCTTACTGATTGTTGCTCATATGTATTTAAAAATGTCTGGCAGAACAATGTTTAACATTTTAGATTGTTTTTGGTAGTAACAATAATTCTCTCTCTTCACATTTTAGTCTCGTATAAGTCGTCTTCCTGCCTATTTACCAATTCAAATGGTGAGATTCTACTACAAGGAGAAGGAAGCCATTAATGCTAAGATCTTAAAGGTCAGATACAAGTTTCTGCTGTTTGAACTTGATGTCATTTCCAATAGTTTTGATCAGTCAGTCCTCTGTCTTTAGGTCTGTTGCCCATGCTATACTTATCTTGTTTATAAAAGGTGGTTTGGATGTTTTTAAATTTAGAAGGCGAAATTAGTTACTTTGTATTGGAGTTTTCAATTGCTATTCCAAACATTTGGCAAAAACTAGCATCTTGTTCTACTGTTTTTGCAGTGGCTAAATTTTGTTAAATGGTATTGAGTACCAAAGTGAATGTGTCACATGCACAATTATGTGTGTAAAAGAAATTATTGTGAGAACCAGCACGTCAACCCACACACGTACATTTGAAACCAAAGGTGCCATTCATTAGCATAAACAAGTACTGTATTTTTCCCCCAGGTGAAAAAAGGTGCACTCACTATGCTGGTTTTATTTTTGGATATTTGTTATACCATATTTGTCACCAGAAATCACTTTTACAGTGAGCATACACCAGCCTTTTGGGCTCTGTAAAAAGATTTTTTGTGTTTATTGCAGGATGTGAAATTCCCATTGATCCTTGATGTATTTGACCTCTGTACTAAAGAACTTCAAGAAAAGTTGATTCCAATTCGGGCCAAGTTCAAAGAGATGGAGGACAGAAAGGTGGAGGAGTTACAGAAGGTTGGTTACTTGTGGCTTCTCTTTCTTTGTTACTGAATACTTAGTTTACTCCTTTGATAAAAAACAAAGTTGTAGTGTTTCTAACAAATAATATCCTATCTCTCAAAAATATGTTTCATGATTAGTTGAAATATGTATTGTCAGCTTGAAAACAATACCTATCTTTTATTCAAGTACGTGTAGGTTTGACAATGATGATTTACTCGCTCACTGAAAAGATTAATTAATTTTGAATCATTTTTTATTTTAGTCCTTTTTACTTTCAAAGACAGTGCTATGCTACCATAATAAACACAACAAGGCCCATGCAAAACATTTGTTGTAGCAGTTGTCTGATAAAGTGATTTTAAGTTGCTGATGCACCCGTTTCCAGCTCTGGTTCATTTAAATCCAGAGAAATGAAACAATGGATATTTTAATCAAGCACCTTTTAAGTAAATTTGTGAAAATGATATAATCAAATGAAAAACTTTCAAATATTCCCTGATCTGAAAATGATCCGGCAGTGATTGATAGACAATTGATAAAAAAAGTTTTACAAGGTATGTTTGCCACCAGTGGCACTAATTGATATTGGGGCTTTGGAATGCACTTGATCCTGGTCATTTCAAAGCCAGACATTCAGAGGACACTGACTGCATCAAACTTTTTCCATTAGCTTTCAATACCTGCCAGTATTATTTTCAGATTTGGTTGTGCAAGTGATGGTAGAGTGTTATCTAATTTTATCTTTTCATTGGTGGGTTGAATGTTTTTGTATGGCGAAAAGAAAAGCCCAATACAGATACAGACAATGTATTTGATGTTTCCTTTCAGTGGATGTCATGGTTTAGATCCAGCATGTGCATTTTTCTTAAAACTTAGAAATGTGGACAGACTGTATGTTCTGTTGCAAACTGACATACATGTAGTAGCTCTTGTTTTTTGTTACATTTGCTACTTCTAACGGATAACTTGCTTTAAAACTTGCGTCATTACTTCCATCTTGGTAAGAACTTACCACAACATTTGAAATCAAAATTTTGCATAATGTGCATTTGTGTTTGCCTTGAATTTAATCTTAGGCTAAGCAAACAGAAAAAAAGCAGCCAGCACCAGCTGTAGAGCAATCTATCAAGCTGCTACCATATGATTTTTCTGATGGTAAGTTACCAGTAACTGTTTGATGTGTTAGGTTTACTGCTACACTGGAGTCTGAATCTTTAAAGGCCCCTCTTGAAGCATCTAAAATAATGGTACATTGTGTTGGGCTGTTTTTTGGGGGGGTAAAAAAAGGGCACATTTATTGCCAATGGGAAAGAGAAAGAGTGAACGGGAGGTGGTTTTGGGCCCCTTCCTTGACTGCCTTGCTCCGTTTTTCTTCTTATAGAGACAGTGACCATTTAGACCCAGTTTAAAAAGGGCTCCCTATCTTGTCCAGTGTAAAGCCAATCCAGTATTCATTGGGATTGTGGTTGCCCTCCTCAATTGCCATAGTGCCCTGAAAATGTGCACAATATTCATAGAAATTGCCATATCTGCCCAGACACATTTGCCTTTGATGCAAGTTGCACTATGAATCCATTCTAGATATCAGACATATTGATTGATCGTGATTTTACATGAAGCCATGCACAAATTACTTGGCTGTGGCTGGAATTTATGCACAAGTCTGTGGTAGTGGCCACAGATAATTCCCATAGATTCATGAGTAATTTGAAGTAGTGCTGCAGCCGAACCGCTGAACCAAACCAAAAATCATTGAACATGGCACTTTCGAACCAAACCGAACCGAACCAAACTGGGTGGTACGGAAGTTTGGCTTTAATATGGCATGGCATTGCTAGCGCACAGAGTGCATGCGAGAAAACTTGATCAAAAAGCAAACACGATGAAAAATGGATAACGAGTTTGCTGCGCCAGCACTAGCGCTCAGCACATGTGCTTGCACATGTACATGTGCACACGCACATAAATGTACATGTACAATAAACTTACGGTGGCCTCGATGGTTGTAAAAAGCATGTGGTGAGAATTCACTAATAATCAACCGAGAACATGCAATGTATGGCATTTCCGCTGCACACCAATTCTAAATTCTCACTACATCCAATTGTGCTTATGTATATGGCAGGTTCCTCAAAGTATGGACCATTAGATAATGTTCAATTTTGGGGGTTCATTTTTCCTGAAGTGAACATCACTGAATTAATTCCCAACGTCTGATGAAATGAGGGAAGTCATGGCTGATATCTGGAACAATGATGACCATGTCAACCTTTCAACTTAATTGGAGTTAATTAATTAAAGTCGGGAATGTTAGCAATTTTAGGGACATGAACTCCCTGTTAAAATCCGAGCCAATAGAATTTACTGAGGAGTGATAATCCCTGAGGTTAGTTTTCACAGATTTATCTGTGGTGAAAGGTGATAATATTTACACATATTAAACCATAATCACGAAATTAAAAAGTACCTCTCTTAATTAATCGGGTCCCGAAGTTGGCAGTCCTGAATGTCATTCAATTCTGTCGTTAGTGTCAAAAAATCGACTGCAAAAAAAGCGAGGAAAATCCATATGTGTGACCCGCTCTGTGAAAATGAGTCTTAAGTCGCCAGATCCACTTTTTGAGTTTTCATTTGTATTGGAAAGAGCAGATTGCATTTTCGTTTTGATGTATCACTCAGTTTGGCATCCTGATGAAAGTGGATACTTCAAGGTGACAAATGCTGTGGGTTGCTATTGATTCACATTGTGCAAAATTATTCTAAAAGACTTTATACTCCAATGTGGCTCTGGCGACTTAAGACTCATTTTCACTGAGTGGGTCACATATCGCTGTACAACACTACATGTAGCTTTAAAAAAGAGTGCAAAAAAGCACCGCCAAACCATCATCCTTTTACGACTGGACCTATCACATTTTCTTCAAGTATGTTCCTGAAAACCGCAGTCCAAAATACTGATCGTGGCGATTTTGTGGCTTCCATCAATGTTTCGCGGTGAGGTTAGAGAAACATTTCGCTGCATCGTTGCCTGTTTGATTTTTAACATCAACCCAGATAGTGCGCCCTCTTTTTTATTCGATATTCATGAACCCATCCAGGGAATGGCGACGCTCTGCAATTTTTCTCTTTGAAACAATTTTTCTCAAAATCCGTCATTCTGAATAACGTTTGCAAGAAAATAACTTTCAAGACATAAAATTCGATTCATGATGAAAATCTAATGCTCAAAGTTGTTAATTTTAATTTTATTTTCAGCAGAGTTATCTCCACAATAACCGGCAAAATGAAAATTGCACATGGAATTTTCGAGCACTACATGTGACAGTATTTTCGGCATTCTCGAACATTATGCAGTTTTTGTCAAAATTGCCGAATGTGATCAAAATTCTGTCAAATATGACGTTTGCAACAAACATATTGTACTCCTTATAAATTTTTGATGCAGCCAAACTTAAAGATAATTTTTGGTGGTCGAAAGATACAAGACCTGGCAAATATGTTGGTATAGTGACAGTGATAAAATATATAAAATATATATGATACATGTATAAACGGTAAGAGAATGAAGAGCCAAACTTTTCTCATCATTTCCCGTCAATTTTGTGCTCTTTTTTTCGTGGCTTATATTTTTTAAAAGTTATTTCTTAGGTGCTTTAAAATAGTCGTCTGGTGTAAACACTTTGACATTAAACTTTAAATGAATTCAACTCCATTTGATTTGCACTGGTAGCCAAACAAATGTCCACTATAAGTACATATTATGCCTAATTATCCCCATATAATCATTTTTATAAACCTGAAGGTGCTAATTTGTATTTTACATGATCAAAGTCACTCTTTCAGAAGTTCTGAAAAATGACATCCAAAGTTGCATTTTGGTCCATTTTATGAAGGACATGCCATATTCGGATTTAGCGTTATGCTTGCCAATCTCTGATAGCCACACCCTTACTTTCCATGTTAGGCCAATGATGTCATAAATGGCCGTGCAAAACAAATTTTGATTGGCTGCTGATCATAGACTCGTGCTTGATTAATGGCAACTCTGGAGGGAAAACTGATATTTCTAGGCAGGCTGGTGTAGCGATCTAGCGCACGACAAGATTTGGTTCGAGCGGTGGCCTAATTTACCTTTTGTTTGATCATGTTTGATCGAAGTTGTAGTGTGAATACGTTGTAATGAATTCAAATAATAAAATGGCGTTATCCATTCAAAAAAGGCTGATGGAAAATTGCCCCTTTGGCCACATGGGCACCATCCTGGGAAGGAATGCCGAAGGTTCTTTATATACATCTGTAGCTGGTAATCTAATCTAATCATGAAATCTAATTTCATGTTGTATCTTTTAAAGGTGGAAACTCCCATGCATGCTGGTTGTTTTCACGTATCCTACGATCGTTTTTGTTGAGTGAAGCGTGGTCCAAACACAGCTGCTTTTGGTCTGTAAAACCGGTCGGAAACTGTCACACCTCCAAAAGTAACTTGTTAGGGAATTTTAACTGTCGCCTGTGCGGCCGTCGGAGTTCCTTTTTGTCGATCTGGTTGGGAGGTGCTCTCCTGTGTTGGGACTGCGACAATAAATTTATTGAATCCCCAGATTCGTTAGGTTGAAATATACAACCAGGTAGTTAAACTTAACACCTCAAATCAGGACGGTGGAGGGAAAACGATGGTTGGACAACTTTGTAATGTCAACCCTGCTCGTTTTATTCGCATATTTAAAACAGCACATCTTCAACAGTTCTTTAATCTTTAGTTCCTCTATTTACATGAAATTCATTACTCTGCCGAAAAATTGTAGCTCTCTCTAAGTGTGACTCAAGTTCTACTAATGCTGCTCCAGTACATTTCTCTAATTTCAAATACTATGTCGGTAACCAGCCCTGCTGTAAATACTACGGTAGATTTCTATAACTTCAGCTACTGCGTCAGTAACCAGCCCTGCTGCAATTACTCTGGTAGATTTCTATAATGGCACCAGCTCCTTCCTGAATTGCCAATACCCACTTTATTACTCCGCCAGTTTCAACTGTACCTAGTCTATGTGATCTCTCCGTGTCACCCGAGTCGCGTGAGTCACTGCCGTCGACCCTAACGTGGAGTATCACAATTTATTGCGGCGACTTACTAACATAACTTTTCCATTCATTATTTACAAGCCATATCACAAGCATTCAATATCAGAAAAGTCGTTTCATAAATATATTTGTGCAATGCAACCGGAGTCTTTGCTAAATACGTCATCACATTCTTCAAGTTTAGTCGTGAGGCTTCAAGAAATCATCATGTGTAACGGATATTAATTATGCAGTGACAGATGTCGTTCAAAATTAATTTAACATCAATCTGGAGACACTCTAAATCATTACTAAGCAAGAACTACCAGACAGGAAATGTGCCTTGGAGATCTTTAGTAAACAAAGGACAAGAAAGTTTCTTATCTAACATGGAGTATCACAACTTATTGGGGCAACTAAAGTGAGCACGTCATGTTCGTATTTTTTATATTCTCCCGCCCTGCGTCTAATAATTCTTTTGGGTTCGATAGTTGTTATCACATAGCAACCTTACGGTGGCGCTCTTATGCATTTCCCGTCGTATGACTTAATAGCCAAAATTATCTCTTTAGAACCAACTTAAATGCAAAATTATT
Source organism: Acanthaster planci (assembly GCF_054643075.1). Lineage (NCBI taxonomy): Eukaryota > Metazoa > Echinodermata > Asteroidea > Valvatida > Acanthasteridae > Acanthaster > Acanthaster planci. Next base: position 8,718,938 of record NC_141794.1, read on the forward strand.
CCATCGCATGAAGGTGAGAACAGTTAATTAGGAGGATCAATTAATCAATGTTCGGAGTTAATCATGTTTTGCTAGATGACGTCACACGTCCAACAGCTTCTGTTGCTATGCACACTGTAGATACTGGCTTATGACATGTGGACTCTTTAGGCATAAATCATACATTGATTACGGCTATGTACAGATAGTCAGCGATTATAGTGCACCAAGGTTTTAACAGTAGAACTTGCTTGAGATCTAAGTGGGACTGACCATACTCCCGGCATCATACAACTCGTAAACAAGTTTTGGGAAACAGTTTGGAAAAAGTTCTGTTCACATCAAAGTTGCTCATGGAAGGGGATGGAGAGGAGATTCATTGCTTGTATTAATATATTTTATACACGGAAGTACTATATACGGCACGTTCGTAGGGAGCTCTTTGATGTCTCAATATGCATTCTACACGTACATGTACATGTGTGAACATGTCCAAACCGGAACCGAAATTCGGCAAAAATTTCCGAACCATGTCCAAACTGAACCCAAATCTAACCTTGGCACCTATACTTGCTGCACTAATTTGAAGCCAGAGCCAAATGATTCAGACATGGCCTTACTTTCACTTTTCTGATGTGACAAATTCATTGTGCATGGAGTGTGGGTCAGCAACATACCAAAAAGCTTTGGGAATGGACTAAAATTGGACTTAGAATTTCAATGCAGCAATGCAGCATAGCAGGCACGGTTCCCGCACCACACATGAGTAGATACATGTATGTGTACAGCGGGAGTGCAAAAGTTCAGTAATGTCAAGTTTTGTACTTAACAAAATGCTGGACAAGACAGACTTAAAAAGAGAAAACAAGAACTGTCAGCTGCAGCGGCAAAATGTCATACAGATTGGGAAAAAGTTGGAAAAAAAGTTGTGTTGCTGCTCCTACTTTGAAGGGGATTTCACCTTTGTGCCCTTCCAAGTTGCCTTGGTGCTCAAAACTATAAGCCTACATCCACGACAACACTTGCCATGCCCTGAAAAAACTATATTCAATTCCTGTATTCAGCCCACCCTAGTTTGGTACATATAATACATGTACAGTGGAACGTTGCTATACCAAACACTGCTATACCGAACATTCGGCAGTACCGAACATCGACCTTGGCTCCCAATATTTTGTGCACAAAACCTAAAGAACATTATGCAGTTGCAAATCAACCGAAATTCGCCAAAGCATGCATCAGAGATCGATCATGAGCGGTAGTTTCACTACTTTTAGGATAAACTAAATAACCATTTTGTAACTCAAGAGTTAATAAAAAACAAAAATAACGAAAGAATACCGTGGTTGCGGACAACCAAGGAGCTGCTTTGGTTTCAAAAGGTTTGAAGAAAATCATAGGATAAGCTTGTAAGATAATGGCCAAAAGTGGAAATATAGCAATGGAGAGTTTATTGTCCATGTCATTTCGATTCATGTCACATAATTTATCTATAACAATACTAGCATCAGATAAAATCATTGTCCATCCTGAACCCTTCCCTTTCTAGCTATCTGCGAAATGCAACTTGACGGGACATGTGCTTCACTGATATTAGGCTTTAAAAAATCATTTTTAATGTCACATGACTTCTCACTCGAGGATGCCATGATCACATTAGGTCAATTTTCTATAAAACACTTCCCCTTCAAGTTATACACGAAGTTCCAACCTAGTCGGACGTGTACTTCACGAGACATAATACTTCCAAAAGTGCGCTTGTAATGTCACGTGACTTGTCACATGATGACGTCATCATCACATCAGATCAGTCTTGGTCTAAAAACCTTCCCCTCCGAGCTATATACAAAGTTTGGACCCAATTGGACATGTACTTCACGAGATATAGTGCTTTGAAGGGTGTCCCTTTAACCCTAACCCCCAAGGGTTGCTGGCCCTGACCTTCCCCATTCACACAAAGTTAAACACCCATGAATGTTTGTGCACAGAGGCTGTTGGACTTAGCTTTCCTGAGGTATGCCAAACCCAATGCAAAAGCCAGCTGTCTGGGCCTACCAGACCTATCCCCACAGAATTAAACACTTTACTACTGTTTATTTCTGTGTGGTCAGGGAAGGTTAGGGTTAATGTCACGTGACTTGCCAGCTGATGATGTCATAATGAGAACTTGTACAGGAAAGTTTTTTAGCTTGTGGCCTTAGTGTGTGCCCTTGACAGGAACTCAGTAGGATCGATAACAGTGCAAAAGCAGTCTTCCTGTTGGAAAAAAAATTTAAAAAAATAACAAACCTACATAGCTAGGACAAATTAAATATTCAAAATTTTAAAAAAAATCATGTGATGACGTCATCATGACAATTATGGTGTTGGACTATCCGTAAGTAACTGTAGGAAGGTTTGCTTATAAAGTATGAAGTCAATCAGATTTTTTAAAAAGATACCAAATTCAAGTAACACAATAATTTAGTAGAAAGACGTGTACAAAAAAATAAATATTCAAAATTCAAAAATAAATCACAAATTTCTTCTAGGACCTACCTGACATGAATATCTAAATGTCTACTAAGTTTGAAATCAATCAGATAAAAGAAACTATCAAAGTCCCCTGTCACAAAAAAGTGTCTGAAAAAGGAAAAGAAAAAAAAAGAAACTGGAAATGTGTTTGTGGACAAACTAAGCTGCTTCGGCCCTGGTTGTACTGATCTAAAACCTGAAAACCAGTAACGAAGTTCTTGAAATACGCACAAGAGTGTGATGAGAAGTTCATGTAAACGATACAGTACAAACATTGCTCGGTAGAATATTTGAAATCCATATCATTTCCTCATGTAAATGTAACAGGACTGTGATATAATGGTGCAACCATCAGATGAAATGAAATTTCCTACTTGAATTCTTCCCTTTCTAGCCATCGGCAAAGTTCCAACCGAATGGGACATGTCCATTGCCAGATACAGTACTTTAAAGAGTGCCCCTTTAATGTCACGTGACTTGTCATCTGATGACATTTTGGTCACATCAGGTCAATCTGGGTCTGAAACCCTTCCCTCTCAAACTATACACAACATTTCAAACCAATCGCACATGTAATTTGCAAGATATAGTGCTTAAAAGAGTGCTCCTGTAAGGTCACGTGATTTATCACGATCACATCATTATCACATGTCAATTTAGGTCTGAAACCTTTCCTCTTCGAGCGACACACAAAGTTTTAACTGAATCGGACATGTAATTCGCGAGATATGGTGCTTTAAAGAGTGCCCATTTCGGGTCACGTGATTTATCACGTGATGACGTCATCATCACATCAGGTCAAGGTAGGTCTAAAACCTTTCCTTTTCAAGCTGTACACAAAGTTTCAACTAATTTGGACATGTAATTCGCGAGATATAGTGCTTTAAAGACTGTCCCTTTAAGGTCACGTGACTTATCACACGACGTCATCTTGTGAATGCTGAAAACATCGCATAATGCGGAAACTTGTAAGTTGTAGTCATAATTTCTGTGGTACTCTTGAAAAAAGTGTCGAGCCATTTATACATATACATGTACTTCTCATGTCCTAGTCTATGCAGTTTTTCAGATCATCTTGGTATTTTGATGACATCTTTCTGTAGAACAATCTTGGTACGAATTGCATTTCCACCGACGACACCTGGGACACCACAGATTTCCCCCATGTATGTGCTGCTGAACATTCTTCTGTGTCAGCTAAAAATGGAAAATATATTCATTATGCATCAGTTCATGTGTTGATGCCTGGAAAAAAGGTGTTAGAAGTGTCAGCACTTTTGATATCACTTAGTTACATAGGAGTAGCAATGTAGGATGTTGATCAGTAAGCGATTTGCATTATTACATGCATGGGTCCCCCCTCCTCTTTGCTCATGTCTGCCTTAATCAGAATACAATACCAACAGCAGGCCTTCGCAGTACTAATTACCTTGTCATTTTCTTTGCAATTGGTTGCCCAACATCTTCCTTCATATTGAGTAGCGGTGCATGTACATGTAACTGCAGTTACATTACATTCCCATCCTTGAAACTAACATCATGTAAAACAGATTTCACTTGAGCAGCAGCATGAACGATACATTTACACACTAAGCAAATAATGGGGATCAATTAAAAATATCGGGATCTTAAAAAGTGCTGAAAAGTTTGGATTATTCTTCCGAAACTAGTTTGAAAAATTTCTGCAAATGTCTTTCAATAAGTTGTAGCGGTTACATGTACACATACAAGTAAATCTCACTTCCTGTCAGTTGCTGGTTTTTAGATAATCTTGTACGAGTACTTTGATGTAACAGTTCTCACCATTCTGTGGATCAGTCCAGGCTCAACCTGCATTTCCCTCAATGATACCGGGGACATCTAACATGTATGAAGACTGCCTTCGTGTCTCTGCAGATGAATATCTGTATTATTGCAAAAAGGGAAAACATTTATCACAGGTGCACCAGTTTATGTGTTGATGCATGGAAAACTGAAGGCAGAACTTGGACACAAACATCGCACATGTGTGCATATATTTTGGGGTTCTCATTAAATGGGGAGTATGTGGGGACCTGAATCTTAAAGTGAATCTTAAAGTGGGGGACCAGGCACGTGGGTGTTGTGGGCGGTACATGGATACCCCCCACACACACACAAGTGTGTATTTGCCTGCAAGTGGGGACCCCTATTGTTCCTCTTTTGTTTATACTACAACTTTTTTTAGAGGACCACCCGTATGTTTTGTACCCAGTTGTCAATCAGGGACCCTATGTGAATGGGGGACCTTGTCCTCTATAGTTCAGGGTCCCCAATTGAATGCAAAAACAAACTCACCCACACACAAACTTTGCTTCACAACTGTGTTAATCAGAACTGGCAATATGTCTACACCCACACCTGCAACCCCCACACAAACTGTGCTTCATGACTTCATTAACCCTTACAGTCCCAGAACAGGCAGTATGTCTGTATGTCAGTGCAACAGTAGGCCTTTTTGTCATTACCTGTTAATTTGCTTGCTTGGTTGTAAATACAACAGCTTTAATTATTGTGGGTACCCACGTCTCTGACCATGTAACTGCAGTGACATTGAATTCCAGTGCTCTGAACTAGCAAGGAAAACGGATTTTTCTCTAGCTTTCACTCCAGCAGCAATATGAAGGATACCTAAACACACAAAGCAAATAAAGAAATTTAAATATTCCATAGTAATCAGCTTATGTTGACATGTAAATAACCATAAGTCAAATTTCAAGTTTTTTCAAATTTCAAACATTTTTGGATATACCATGACCCCGTAATGACATGGTTTCTCTTCTGGGGGCATATATATGCATATATATATGACGAAACTATCAAAGTCCCCTGTCACAAAAAAAGTGTCTGCAAAAGGAAAAGAAAAAAAAATTAACAAAAACAATACCTGCTTCCTCTTTCAGATATCTACTAACTTTCAACATGCTGGGCTATGTCCTTTTGGAGAAACAGGTCTTTAAAGGATGCACCTCTAATGTCACGTGACTTGTCAAGTGATGACATCATCATTCCATGAGCTAAATTTTCCTCTATCACACATCCCCTTTCCGATATCTGCTAAGTTTCAACCCGCTAAGACATGTACTTTTGAAGATATAGGGCTTTAAAGGATGCACCTATCATGTCACTTGTAAACTGATGCGTCTTCATCCCATGATGTTAATTTTCGTCTATCACCCATACCCTACCAGGTATTTGCTAAGTTTCAACCCGCTGGGACATGTACTTTTGGATATATAGGACTTCAAAGAGTGCACCTTAATATCATGTGACTTCTAATGACGTCATTATCACAGTTCAATTTTCATCTGTAACAGTTCCGTCACTAGTGACAACAGACTCCACAAACTTTAGACTTCATTTCCATTTAATTTGTACGCGAAACAAAAAATCGACAGCTCTTCAATACCTGTTTGGAATAAGATGATCTGGATTGCGATCTCAGAAACAAACACAGTATGTTTCTTGGCCTACTTTAAAGAATAATGGGATACGAATGATGTCATGAATAGTTGTTTCAAAGGTGAATGCTTAATTCAATTCACTCCGTACTTCTTACCCTCTCAATGCTATAGTCAAACTCAGGGAATTAATTAAATAATCAGTCAGGTAATACAAACATGGAATATCAACCCGTGAGGGCGCACTTCAGTTTTCTCGTAAGGGGTTTGATGCACAGATGCCCGATCAGGGATTTGCTTACTATTAACAACTGTATTTGCGAGTGCACAGCAGTGCACTAACTCTCATAATACACTCAAACAATTGAACAGTGAGACTGGTCCAGAAGTTGAGGGATTATCAGTTAAAGAATATTAAACTGTTCTTATTATGTATAAAGGAAAAGAGAAAAACTGCAGTTGTGCTTTAGGGCATTTCACTATTGTATCTTATATAAATACCGGTAACGATTTTTTGCCCTAGATACTAAAGAAGACGTGCGAATACACTCAAGATATCAGGATCTTGTAACCGCTGAAAACTTTGCATTATGCGTCCGAAACCTGTGTTCACAATTTCTACAGTAATCTTGAATAAAACATGCCGGGGGACATGTATGAATATATTTATATATCTCAGGTGCTATTGGTTGCAGTCTTTTTTAGATAATCATGGTATTTTGATTAAGTCCTTCTGTAGAATAGTCTTGCTATGAAATGCATTTCCATCGACCACACCAACGTGTCAAAAGACTTCCTTTGTGTACGGTGCTGGTAAAAAATTTTCTGTCACCTGTTTATGAAGGAACCATTTATGATGGTGGTACTTGGATGTATTTCCCCCGACATACACATCCACACAAACCCTTGTCAGAACTTGAACACGTGCAAATACAGCGTACATGTTCACATGTATTCATTGGCACTCCAACCTTGCGCTCTCATTAACTGGGCAGTATGTGGGGACCTTAATGTTAAAGGTGGGGGCAGGCTTGTGGCTGTTCATTTATGTTAGTGGTAGATGGATGCAACCCCCACCCATACACTGTACATGCAAACTATGATTCATGACTGCATTAAACAGAACTGGCAATCTGTCTGTATATCGATGCAACAGTAGGCCTTTCACTATCACCTGTTAATTTCTTTCTTTTGTTGTACAGCAGGTTCCTTCAGTGTGGATAGCCGTGCACCTGATCTACATGCAGTGTTGTAGTCAAGACCACACAAGACAAGCACAAGACCAACACAAGACCTCCAGTCTGAATTCAAGTCACAAGCTATTCAAATGAACTGCAACAAAAGATTCCTTTGTCATTGTTCACCCTCTTATTTGTGACTGGCCTTGGGCATGGTCTTGAGTCTGGTCTTGCGATGGTCATGTGTCTGCGGGTCTTGCGATGGTCTCGACTACAACACTCTCTAAATGTAACTGCAGTTATGTCGAATTCCAAAAGTGGCTTTCACTTCAGCAGCGGTATGAAGTGTGCCTAGACACAAGAAACAAATAAGGAAATTGAAATATTCCGCTGATATCAACACATAAATAATCAACCACTGTGAACCAGTATAGCTTTGTTTCTTGGGGGAACAATGAAATATGCACATTGAGTGTTTAGAAAAAATGAAGCACTAATCTGCGCAGCACAAATCTGGTCTTATGTTTTAGGGCATACATTTTTCTGAAGTGTATCATATAAAAAATGCCAACTTCTGTTCTATTATGAAAATTTCCAGACATTTCAAATGACATGGGGACCAACTGAAACTATCAGGATCTTTTGAATGCTGAAAACTTTCGTTCTCACTAAATGGGCAGTATGTAGGGACCTGAATGTTAAAGGGGAGTGGGGTGGGTGGGCAGGCAATGGCTGTTCATAGGGGAACCCCCCAACACACACAAGTGTGTATTTGCCTGCAACTGGGGACCCCCTACTGTTCCTCTTTTGTTTGTACTTTAACTTTTTTACAAGACCACCCATATGTTTTGTACACAGTTGTCAATCGGGGACCTTATTGTCCTCTATTGTTCAGGGTCCCCAATTGAATGCAGAAACAAACTCATGTACACTGTACACACAAACTTTGATTCATGATTGCATTTACCAGAACTGGCAATCTGTATGTCAATGCAACAGTAGGCCTTTTCACCATCACCTGTTCATTTCCTTGCTTTGTTGTACAGCAGCTTCCTTTATCATTGGTACCCGTGCTTCTCAGTTGTAACTGCAGTTACATTGAATTGCCATGCTCAAAACTAACATGGGGAACAGATTTATCTGTAGCTTTCACTCCAGCAGTAGTATAAAGGACACCTACATGTACATGTGCATGTATACACACAAAGCAAAATAAGGAAATTCAACTATTCCGTGTACTCAGCTTTCAGTACATTGATATGTATAAATATCTGTAACCTTAGGTTTTCATGTACATTCAAATTTCATCCATTTTGGATATTCACACTTGCAATGTGAACCCCTTGTAACACGGTTTGTCCTCAGGGGGCATAGTTATGAAATACGGTATGCACCGTGAGGGACTTTAGTCAGTTCAATGCCTATGGTCAGCGCAATTGTAAAACTTACAAATATGCGTACATGTATTGAGCTCCATTCTGATTTGATTTGCCTATGAATAAAATCCATCATACTAAACCCATTGTTTAATGTAAACAGGAGGGAGTTAATGAATATGTGCAAGTAAATCACTAGAATGTGCTGAACACGTAGGACTTACAAAAGTGCCGTTAATCACCTTTATCATCATTTGGACATAGGGTGACCATATTGAAATGTTAAAAAAAGGACATTTGTAGAGTTCAAGTTTCTCAAGATATGTCAGTGCAAATTAAGAACTAATTTGAGTCAATTCTCTTCTCCTAACATCACTGTCCAGAGCTACATAGCACAGAAAGTGCAGACAAAAACTTGCAATTTGGAATGTTTTTGTAATACGTATACTTTTGCCTACCAGAACCAGTTTCAGCACTTCATCCATCCAGCTTTCAAACCCACTGCACTGCCCGCTGCACTACGTGTAGCTGTTGGGCCCGGTGCATCCTTGCTCACGATCATTGTGATCATGCCTGTTAGGTGTCAACTCCTGCAATTTCTTGTGCCGGTGCATGAATTTGGTTTCAGTTCAGCTTTTATGGGATTACCTTGGAATCCTCTGAGCAAGCAAAGTCCATTAAGAACTCAATTGGTGTAATTTCAGTTCGGGGAATTCCCAAAAGGTCCCAAGAAAACACATGGGACAGTGTCCCAATGGACAACTTGTCTCAACGGTTGACTTGTCTCTCCCTTTTACTTTTAATTTCTGCTGCCCTTTTCCAATTAGTGCAGTAAAATTAAAAATCACTCAAGCGAGTACAATGTAGGCTGTGCAAGGTTTCCTTGTTCATTTACAATAAGTCAATTTCAATTTAGATGTGACTTGAATTGTTGCAGTAGTTGATTCTGCATGTACATGTAAGTGTCTTTCACTGTAAATTGTTCTGTATGATATTCTTGTTCCATAATCATTCTCTTGATGACTGTGAATGATTAATTTGTATCCATAATCGTACATTTGTTTGTATTTGTTGAATCATAAATATGAAATCAATTGAGGTGGTTTTCTTTTTTGGTCTTTACTGTGAGTACTGATGTTCATTAGGTTTAATGTGCTTCTGTTTATAATTATTCGGATCATTTCAAATTAATAATTAACAAAGGTTGTAAATATAAACTAGTCGCCGATATAACATGAAGAGAAAATCCTTTGCTTTTGTTCCTAGTAACTTGTTCATGGGCCCTTTTCTGCATTATTGCCCTGTTGTGCATAATCAGCTTCTTCCTTACCAACGACGAGATTACTGGGCACAAGATTTTGTTCTAAATCACATTGACAAAGAGCCGTATCGAGATCTTGATACTTACTGGAAAATCAGCTTCCATTGCATAGAATGGCAAATACAAGCCAGAAAGTGCAAATCACAGGAACTGACTTGAATTCACATATATGATAAGAACTTGCCCATTGATGAAATCAAATGCTTTACCAACATTTTTCTAATACCTTTGAAGAATTTGAATGAATAAAACAACTATTTGAATTGGAATGAAGGTTTTTTGAAAGAATTCTCTGTGAAATCAAATGATTTTTTTCAGATTTTAATTGCTTATATGAAGGAGTATTCATTTTAAAAGACATTTAAATGGGCTTGTGTTAAATAGAATGTCGTTTTGCTGAAATTGGCCGGGAAAACCTATACTGTAATCATTTTGTGTTTCACCGGCTGAATGAAATTCCTGCCAAACGGACGTGTTGCTGACTGAAGTCAACAGCATGACCGCCGCCCAATAGCCTTACGTGGCAATGGTAAAAGGGTTATGCTGCTGGTCAACAATATTGCAATAGGGCAGGATAAAAGTTTTCATGAATAAAATTCCAACTCTCATCAATCAAATGAAATTCATCTGCCTGATACAATCCACAAATGTACGGGAGGCTTGGCAGCAGTGCACAAAGCGGCATGTAACGCAAATGCATTGGCTGCGGTTGAAGTCGTTGCATGTGGGTTGGCCGCCAGTGACTGGGCATTGTCCTGGACCCAATATCTGACGTGAAACTGGCGAGGGTATGTTTGCTCTGCTGGTGGGAACGAAAAGGCTGGTGCAAGACAGGTGCACCAAGTAAGGTTAACCACAGTTCGGAGTCGAACCACAATTCAGCTGACTTGATCAGTCAAGTCAAAAGTCTTTATTGCATCCCTCATGGATAACTAAAATGCTTGCACACAGAATTAGTACTAAAACGGTTACATATATACAATTACAAGAATATACAAATAGTGTTAAAACTATAATTCCTTAAAACTATAATTCTGTAAAAATCAACGCTCGCCCAAGAGCGGGAGGGCACACACGCTTGCCGTATTCAAAACTGAATACCGTAATCTCGCCAACCATACATGGCACCTGAAAGGATAGTGTCTGCATATTTCGGCAATTGGCTCACCCCAGCCCACCCTGGCCTTGCCCCCTTCAGCAGCCCAGATCTATAGGCACTCCACCATTTGAATTGGTGCAGGGCATGGTTTCCAGAGTATGAGCGCGAAAACCAAAACAAAATGTTTTTGCAAGAGAGTTATCTGTACAACCAGACGGCATGGCTGCTTAAGCAAAAGTGGCCAAGTGTTCTCTTCGGTGTTTCTAATAGGGTCAAGTCAAAACTAGCTCAAGCGTTTAAATCATTGTACAGCGGTGATTAATTATTTGAAGTTATTTGAATTTCTTTTGCCTCGAATTGATTAAATGGGCTTTGTGTTAAATTGAATGTCATTTGCTGAAATTGGCCACGAAAACCTATACTTAAGACCTAGAAAGTGAAAGATTCATGTAATCCTAGCCTTTCGTGAGAGAATTCATGCCTTGTTGGCTGCTAAAAGCCAAGACAGGGCACAGTACATGTACTAGTATATTACACTAAAATGTGTAGTCTACTGCGCTCTACCTACCCAAACACTCACTACATATGCAAATTCCCAGGCACCTATCATTGTTCGCTGAAAGGATTTGATCACACATAGTGCACCCTGACCTCCCACAATGCAAGGCAGCTTCGCCGCCATGATCATCCTTCTTTTTCTAGCGCCGTAGCGTAACGGACGTGTCTTTCGAGGCATCTTTGATTTTTGAGCTTCCGTTTTCACTACACGGTTTTGTGTCGATTTGATCTCCTTTTTGAATAAAGTATTACCTTGAATTTTTACCAGTTTGTTGGTAAGAGTACATTCTCTGGTATATTTTTTGTGTTTTTCCACTGTTTTTCTTATGTGCATCCTGCAGGTGTTTACTGTCGGTACTACAAGGTTCTACTCAGCTATGCCCATGTCTACCTTACCGGTTAATTCTAGGCCTTAGTCGGTTGATTTCAGGGGGTCGCTGTCAGGATCTGTCATACTCCCCTGTTTTCTCCGGCTACTTAGACGAGGAAAAGGCCTCGTCGTCAGCCAGGGGGTTCCAGCCATGATCTGGCCAGGCCCCTGGTTCATTTAGCCCCACGGAGCTGATGGGGAAGCTCCGTTGTTGACTGTGGAAGACCCCAGCAGGGACACTGCCAGGATCTGGCAAGGACCCTGTCTCTTTGGTCAATCGCTGGCCTGGCGAGCCAGCTGGGACTCCCGAGGGAATACCCCAAGCAGACATCTTCCGGGCCCGCCTTACCATCATCGCACGCCACGCCCTCTGACCGCCATGGCGGGGTTCCAGCCAGCACTCCCCCGGCGACTCCGAAGAACACCCGCCAGTCAACGTCAGTCAAGAAGACTACTTCTCCAGCTGTTTCCGGGCGTACTCCTTCCGGCCCAGATATCGAAGCCACCGGGTCGGGCTCCCCTCAAATGCCGGGACCCTCCCCATCTGATGCACCACTGAACTGCGATACCCCGCAACTGGGCAATTCTTCATCGGGCTCTGCGGAGCCTCTTGGGCTTTTACACTGCCGGGGCTTCAAACCACCGAAGCCCATTCGAGACTCTGGCTTTCAACTGGGCATCACCGGGTCATCGGACTTATCTCTCCTGGTCCTTCCACCCGGAACTCTACACTCTACAGTTTCCGCCGACCTCAACCGGGAACACTCCCCGGGCGTTCTGCCCCTCATGGCCCCGTCTACTACAGTACGTTGCATTTGAAAGTTAACACTGCAAAAAGGAATGGGAAAAAAAGCAAAAGGAATTCACATTCGCATTCGCATTTTGCATTTTGATGTGCTCACCACGGCGAGCCGCGCCCACGTGGCGCAGTTGTTTTCTTGGATTACCATAAATAAACACTGGTCAATGTCGGAGAATAAATGTCTAAAAAGTTGTCTGGATGTTGAATGATTAAACGGGAGTCCCCAAGTCATGAAGTCACGAAGCACATGAAATGTATGTATTACGACAAACTTAACTTGCTCTGCTCTGGCGACATGGGTTATTTGCCCACTTTTTATTTATTCTCGTGGTGTAGTTTGGCACAAAAAAATATCAACAATGAAATACTACATGTAGTATTTTCTTACCAACAGGTTTCTTTCGATTGACAAATAAAATCAACTGCTTAAATTGTACGTGTATCTTCATGTAGCAAATCTCGTCTTTTGGCCGATTGTGTTCGGTGTGACATATTGAGTCTGTTTTCATTTGGGGTCCTAATGACATGTTACTTTCTGTGGTCACATGGTTATTGGAAAGTCAGCGATTGGACTGTCCATGAATGGGTATGCAGTAGCAGTCAGGATGTTGCGGTAGGTGTAGATGCAGTTTGTGCTTCGCGATGCGGTGCGGCATGCATGAGGTCCCGTGGCGGTTTTTGAAGAGATTTGGTAATATTTTTTGATTGGCGTCGCGAAAACGTCGAGATAACCGGATACAAGGCATTTATTCTGAAATCACGGTACATACATCTGCCAATACATGTAAACGTAATTCACATACATGACAACATGTGGATACATGTGCACATGTTGAGCATCCATCCAAGTGGGTTAATTTTAACGCTTATAAGGCATGCAAGAGAGTGCTATATAACCAACCTCCATCATAGCCAGCTTTGATTTCGCCTGTCGCATTGTATTTTGCTAAAAACCCCGTAATCTGAATATTCCTGAGAATTGAAGAACTTTTCTCTCAGACTGATTTTCCTCCACTTTCCATACTCAGAGATGCGTATGTTTGAAACCACAGAGAACTAAAACTTCCTGATGTCTACATGTACATGCACAAATACTACTTAATGAAGAAAGCTTGCAAAATTATTTTCCCACTACCAGAGAAAATCTGAGAAAATCTTTGCCCACTTGTGAGAAAAAGTGGGAAAATCTTTTCTCACTTGTGGGAAAATCTGTGAAAATTTTTTTCCCATTTGTGGGGAAAAGCGTGAAAATCTTTTCCCACTTGGGGGGATATCTGTGAAAATATTTTCCCACTTGTGTGAAAAATACTTTAAATACTATTGCAGAATTTTTCATGTACCTTTTCAACCTGGGCTTACAAGTCTCCACGATTAGCAACTATAGATCGGGCTTGGCTGCTTTACATTCTGGCTTTATAGACGGCTCCTCTATATCCAATAACAGTGCCCTTCATTTATCTCCTGCGTAGTATGTTCATTGAGCGCCCACGTGTGAAATGCTTAGTCATGTCATGGGATCTGAGCAAAGTTCTAAGGATGCTCACAGGTGCGCCCTTCGAACCTTGAAGTAATGCCACCCGACTACATGCCAGTGTTAAATTAGCCTTTCTACTAGCTGTGACCACTTCCAGGTGGGGCTCCGAACTGCAAGCCCCTTCAATTGCTGAGGGACACCTATGTTGGGAACGCTTTATTCCATCTATCAGCTTCTATCAACCAAAAACCAGTGTCTTTCCTTTGAGCCGCCAGACATTTTGTCCCAACTATCACTTTGCATATGACAGACGATGGAGACAATCTGTGGTGTCTGATTCATACACTGAAGTGGTACTTCTACCAATCCACACCGACCAGCAATGAGAGACACCATGGCCCGCTGGGTAGTTTCAGCTATTAAATTTGCCAATCCAGACTGGCCAACACACTCTGATAACCAGAGTCAACAGTTTATCAGAGCACATGATGTCATGATGATGCACTTCTTGGTCTTTCTTCTCTGGGATTTCCATTGCAGACATCTGTAAGGCTGCGTGCTGGAAAACTCCCTCTACATGCACCTCCTGCTGTCTAAGGGACGTCTTGCAAAGTGACTTAGCACATGGCAAGGTGGTCCTACTGTGCAGAGGTCAAAGGAACTGTGTTCAGGCTGAACAAGGGGACAGGCTACCTGAAGATACCTCTCTGAGGAGTTTGATCTTTATTTACCTCCCAATACGTAATCTTGATACTACCTTAAGTACATGTATGTGTGCATATTTTTATGCTCATGTTACTTACTTTTATTTCATGTTATAGCTGCCCCCCTCCTAGATCGGTGCCACTCTGCATATGTAGTGACTGTTTGGGTAGGTAGAGCGCAGTAGACTCCTCCCCCACATTTAGTGTGGGTCGGGTCTACTAGAGAATACCTACCCAAACAGTCCTCTTCCGCCCATCTGTCCCACTTGGCTCCGACACTTTGATGTTGCTCTCGAAAAGAAGGACGATCATGGTGGTGAAGCCGCATTGCCTTGTGGGAGGTCAGGGTGCACTACGCGTGTTCAAATCCTTTCAGTGAACAATAATAGGTGCCTGGGAAATTTGCATATGTAGTGACTGTCTGGGTAGGTATTCTCTAGTAGACCTGACCCACAATAAATGTGGGGGAGGAGTTTTAGGCAACATAGTTGAAAGTTTAGTTTGTTGCAGTTGCACCAATATTAATAAAAGAAATTTTTGTGACACTGCAGACTCCATTGCCTTAAAACCAGGCATTTCACTCAGATATTTGTAGCTTTGCATAATTTCATTTCTGCTTATTTGTCATGTTTGTATGTGTGTGTGAAAGGCACCGGGTGCATTGCATCAGTTGTTTTAATTCGGGCATTCACAGAACAGTGCACATTCTTTAAAATTCGTTAATTCATGGAAGTGTTGAATCGTTTAACTTTTGTTTCCTTTTCTCTCTCTCTTTTTCCTCTCTCTTTTTTCCCCCTTTTTTATGGGGGGACCCTGTTTGATAGATATCGGAAGTAACAACAGTGGCTACTATGAGTTGCAAGCTGTACTAACTCATCAAGGCAGGTCCAGCTCTTCAGGTCACTATGTTGGCTGGGTCAAGAAGAAGGGAGGTATGGAAAAACTGCATGTTGAAAATACTTTTAAAAGCATTAATTTCAAGTTTTCCTGGTAATCATGGGAAAGTCTTGAAGAGACAAAGATACAAGCAACATTTTTGTATACCTTGGTGTTGTACCCATTGGTTGCACATCAAATTTAGTTTTCAATATGGTCAGGAATGATGTTTTCTTTGTATGAATTTGCATCAGTGGGCAGATGGATTAGTTAGTGGCTGGATGACTATTTCATTAGCTGTTCCCGACTGGAAACAGCTTATTTTTTCCTTGCAATTTTTGACCTTTTTTCTTTTTCCAACCTGTGCCATTTGTTTTGTGCATTTTTTATTGCAATGCCACTTTTAGAATTAATCTTCAATCTCTGAATATGTCTTGACCATCATCTCAAAACTTGTCATCCTGATGACATCATCAGTGTTCATGTGATGTCCCTATGTTAACCACTTCCTGACAGGGGACCCGTTTTCGAGCACATACATGCAGGCTTTATACGCAGAGCTAGGGTGCCCGAAATGGGGACAAAATAGCTGGGCCTTGTAACAAAAGACCGTGCTCGGCACAAAAGAGTGAGCTGCTGGGCATTACCGCCATTTTTTCACTCTCAATAGTGGAGATAATCCAGCCTTGTTTTGAAACAGTATACCACAGTTTGTGGCATTTAGAGCGAGTGGATTACCACCGGCAACAAAAGCAATCCACCACTGCAGTGATGAGTCACACAGCACCGCTGCACGCTAATCTGGCCCCTATTGAAAAGAGGTCAGCAGTGCACCGGTGCCAGGTTCATGAACAAAAGAAAGTTATATAACACCGCACAATCTGGGCTGTTTTTACAAGGCTGCAGGCCTGGCTGAAATACCTGAGCGTCAGTAGAGTTGCCTGTCAGGCTAGAGTGGCCACCAGACAGTAATTCATGTGGGTGTAAACGTCCATTAATTGAAATGATGAATTTTTGAAGATTTTTGAAAACTGAAAATTTGAAATTCGCCCGTATGTGTGCACTGCATTTTTTCAAACCACCCTGCAGCATGTGGTTAAATTGCTATTTTTAAAGTCCATTATCTCAAGAACTACTGTATAGTGTATTTGCCCAATTGGGCTGGGACTTTGCATGGTACAGACCACAATGTGTTTTACATGTCAGTAAAAATTAGCTTGACGTCATGATGACATCATCATGGAATGTCTTATCAATTAATAATAAAATTAATAATAAATACAATTAATTTGATGAACATGAGGTAGATTGGCAGGCTTGGCCCAACTCAGCCTGGCTTGTTGAACTTGTTGTAGACGCTTTCTGTTCCTTTAATGTAACTGTTGTTCACCATCTCTCTCGTTAAGAACATACTTCTCTACTTCTGGATCCTTTTGAGGCTTATCTTCCATTTTTGGTGGTTGGTCCTCACTATCGTTAGGTTCAGGCAAATTCACCTCCTCTGCTCCAGTTGGTCATTGAAAGTCATATTATTGGTCATAAGTTTTGGTTTATCATAGTCGGTCTCCATATTTCTCAATTTTTTGCTCATCTGTTTTGTCTTCTCTGGATACATGCTTAGATTCATCTTCTTCCCTCACTGTTTATTTTTGTTGTCCCCCTCTTCCATGTCGGCTGCTATTGACTGTTCTCTTCTACTGTATTCCCTCTGTTTCCACCATCTTGATTGTTTTCCTTTTTTGCCACTTTCTGAAAGCTGTTTTTTTCCCTCGGATGTACTGGTACTGGCTTTTTCTTTGTGCCTTGTTGAAAGTACGGCATCTTCGAGGAAGGCAAGGACCAGCATTTGTGATGTGTCCATATCTTGTCACAGAGATTGTGCCGTGAAGCATGGTGAACTTTGCTTCCACAAATTAGGCAGCTGTCACTATGAACAGAGGCAGCCTGTTTTTTTTTTATGTCAATTTCTCGAGTTTCTTTAACAGGATCTTCATGTCTGGCCCAATTATGGGATTTAACTTGTACATTAAAGCGTGGCGATCATCATTTCCTTTCCTGTTGACTTCTTGAGCTTCACTTTTTTCATCCGACTCTCCTCTAGGCATTGATTCTTTTCCTGGTTTTCTTGCCTCAGTAATTTCCAACTCTTATATTGTCTCTTATGTTGAGATGAAATCCATCGGCTGCAATCTTCCCACTCAGCAAATTTCTTAGTGTTGCCTTTATTAACTGTCAATTTTGTAGTCATACATGTAGCCCCATTCAACTCGGTCTGGTAGTGCTTGAAAAGACAATTGAGTCTGACCATCTTTCCCTCATCCAATGATGCAGCTGCAGAATTGATATTACTGCCTTCAAGACGACCATTTACATGTAAATGTAAATTTATTGTGTTTACTGATGTAACTGCTTAAATTAATATATTGCTTGTTGGTTTTATTTCTTGGTTTTAGAGGAATGGATCAAATTTGATGATGACAGTGTTTCCCCAGTCGCATCTGAAGATGTCCTTAAGCTGTCTGGAGGTGGTGATTGGCACTGTGCTTATGTACTTCTCTATGGTCCAAGGAGATTAGATGAACCAGCCCAAGATGAAGAACCAATGTCAGAAAAATAATGTGACAAAAACAACATGTTGCCAGTCTTCTCCCATTGCCTGTATCTGTTGCGACACAGAATATGTAGTGACTGTCAAAAATTTGGATTGGAAACATTAAGGTTATCTGCTCTTATTTGATGAAAAAGCATCAGATCCCTCACTCATTGATAGTTATAACTTACTCCTTTTACATTTTCAACAAAGTTAGAGTCTGAAACGTTTTTGGCCAAGTAAAAAAAAAATAAATAAATAAAAGGGTTTGACACTGGAAGAAAAATGTGACCATCTGTTTTATGATGATATAACTCTGCCAACATTTTTTTCCCTTTTCAAATTCTGCATTAACAGATCATCATTGGGTCAAACTAACAGACTTATGCATAAACATTCTATCCTTTGAACAGTAGATTTTATTGTTAAAATACTGTTAACAAGTTTTGCATCAAAAGTACAGAGGTGTGTTTTGGGAAACTGGCAAATATGGAAAAGTTGATTATTTTGCATTCCGCCCTTCAAACAGATTTGCATTGTATGGATCTCTCAGGAAATCTGATAATACTCTGATACTCGTCAGGGAACCCTAACGTAGTAGTTGCAATAGAATGGAACCACCTAGTCATTAGAAATTTACTGTTATTTTATTCAGTTTGTAATAACGAAAACACGTTAGTGCCTTCGTGTGTCAAACCATACAGAGAAGCCCTCTTTTCTGTATGGTTTGACACACTTAAGCACTCTAACAGGTGTTTTCATTATTACAAACTGAATAAAATAACAGTAAAGTCACAAAGGAGTACACATATACCTAAACGATATTTGGGACATGCAAGGCAAATGTATATCCAGACCAGACATGTGAAACTTGAACAGCAGTAAAACCATGTACGTGAACACACAGCTCCAAATGCATACATTTTCAGGTTAAGCTTCAGCAAGTAACAGAAACTTAAAATGTTGAAAAGCCCATGGGGGAACTTGTTCCATGATACAAAAAGTAAATGTTGGCCCCCTTTACATGTATATAGTTTCAACTTACTAAAAATAGGCTTACAACAAGGGTAGATTCAGAGGAATTTGGGCCACGCCCTCCAAAAAGAGAGCCTCCTGTTCCTTTTTATTTAAATGAAAGGTGACTTTTTATGGGAGGGGTCTGTACATTGGCCTGAATAAAGCCCCAAATGTACAGTAGCCTCACCCCTTAGAATGGCCATAAAAGGTTACGTGAACAAACATACTAATTTAGCCCCCCCCCAAAAAAAGTGGTTTTGTTCTGGTGCATTCGTAGTCAGCCATCTGAAAGAATTTTTCAGTTGAAGGGCTCACTAATTGGCCAGTCAGCATGCACAGTTTTACATGCATGGCTGTACTGTGAAACTCTGCCTCAATGTTATGCCTGTCTGCAAAAATGTCTCCTTTTAAGGGAGGATTAGTTTGAAAATGTAGTCAAGAATTGAAATTGAAACATGGAGTCACGTGTCGTTTTTCAGCACAATTAATCTACTGTATGACACAGAATTCACTAGCCCTGTTTTGTGCAGTTGAGAAAACTTGGTTTAATTGCTCAATGTTCTTGAGCTGTGAAAACAATTTTCAGCTGGATTTTGTAAAATGTTTGCTTAACTGTTCCTCTTCTTTTAGACAGATAAACCTAACCCCAAAATGCCTCTAAACTTCGTTTTCAGAAAAGGGGAAACGTCCTGTGAACATGGGTAAGTCTGCAGAAGGTCTTCCCTTCCTCTATCATGCAGACATCTTTTAAGGTTAGCTCAAGTGTTATATTTGAGTCCATCACAAGTCCTTTCACAAGTCCAGTCCCAGGATAGGGTATTGTTTCCCATTGTTTCCACAATATATTACTCTCCTTTATACAAACCACATGCACTTGCCAGTGAGGACTATAGATTGACCATCAAGTACAAGGATACACCCATTGTACATGTATTCTGTCCTCTGTGGTAAGGCTGAACAAGCACACAGGCACAGAGTTGTATGGACTTCACACGTTAAAGCACAGACGTGGTAAGGTTCATAACATTATGGGGACCGTCTTCAATTAGGAAAGTCAGTCCCGACTTTTCTAACAGAAGGAATTGTCCTCTTAATGTGGTGGAGACCTACCCACACATACTCTGGGTAAGGGGGGTATCTTTGCTTTGTGCCTGACTAGTCAGGGTATGGGAAAGGAATATCACCATGGATCATCATGTATCAGCAGCATCAGGAAACATGTTTTCACTGGGCGAGGCATATTTTGTCCGTATTAGGAAAGGGCATGGATTCTAAGTCCAGCTAAAAAGAAAGAATGGTCAAATGTGTGCCAATTTCAGACTTTAATAAACTGATGACAAGTGCTTATTGTAACGTTGTCCTGTGTTTCATTCATTGCTGTGAGTTACTGTGAGAACTGAGAGTAGAGTGGTGATAAATTGGCAGATGTCATTGTCTTTGTGCCAAATGCTGCTGTCTTATGGATGGCAAGTTGTCACTGAAAGAGGGCACTATCACCATCTCACTGGTATCACACACCAATCACAATCACTGTAGCATGTTATGTGTGAGACCAGTTACATAATTAGGCTTACATTGCCACTCAAGATTTTCTCATCTGGTTGACTTTTTATGTAAAAATTTTACCAATACAGTTATTTTTAGATACATTCCCAACAAATACAGTCTTGTTAACTTGAATGCAAGCAGAAAAATGATTCTTGATATGT
Organism: Acanthaster planci; assembly: GCF_054643075.1. Classification (NCBI taxonomy): domain Eukaryota; kingdom Metazoa; phylum Echinodermata; class Asteroidea; order Valvatida; family Acanthasteridae; genus Acanthaster; species Acanthaster planci. The sequence goes on from NC_141794.1 coordinate 8,739,924, forward strand.
GCAAAATGCTTAGTAACTCCTGTGTGGTGGTCATTGAGTTACATGTATCACATGTATTTGTCACTGCTGTGGATTCATTCTGTCTAACACTTTTACTTAACCCTCCTATGCTGAAGTCACTCTTTGGGTCACTTGGTAAACACCTCAAAGAAGCACAGCTGTGTTGTGTTGTGCACTGCACCAACATGCAAGAGAGTGACTGTGGGCACTTGTGCATGTTTGTGCTGTAAAACCAAAGGAGGGTTAAACTACATTAAAACTGTGTGATGTAAGATTACTTGTGCATTTCATAATCTGCATAGAACCCAAGGGTTGATCCCCCCAATGAAAATAAAGAAATTGACCACTTTTTTTGTTCATTTCATTTCCCTTCAAATGAGTAAAAAGCCCAATAATGTGGCCTCACGAGTCAGTCATTTCAATAATTATTGTATACGCATCTCAATTATTAGTTCATTATCATGCCACAGTGCTTAATGTCCCTTTTCATGGAACTTTCTATTTCTAGTATCAATCCTGATTTTCCTTGTGCACATAATATGCACCCACACAATGTTCTGTACAGTGTTGGCTTATGCCTGTGGCCTAAAACTGCATACTTGGTACTGTCAAGTGTCTCAGTACAGATGAATGCTTGCTCCAAAGTATTTCTCATTGGAAGCCATTATTTCTGAGAATAAAATAAAGACACAACAGATTAAGTTTTGTTATTGCTACTGCCTGAGTTCTTCGTGAACAATACCTTATGCTGAGATCAATTTACAGTCGGATCAAAGTATTGCTCAGTCTTCAAAGACGTCACAGTCAGTAATATCTCCACCAAGTATTTCAGTTCACTTGCAGTTCTATTGCAACCCTGGTTAAAGAGCACCTCTAAGGCAAACATGTTTTCTCTGATTTTATCCATTCAAATAAATATGGAGACATCCAACTTGAACGCAGTGTCATTTGTCTTCAATGCTCAACTATGACAAGCTTAAAAGGGGTTTTTTCTGTTCATGACAAGATGCAAATTCTGAATGTAGACTGCATCATTCGGAGAAAACAGAAAATGAAGGGAACTACTGCCGTGTGTTTGTAGTGGATAAACCCTGATACATGCCAATCAATGGCTACCGTAGCTATCTCCTGAAGTGGTCCATGGAGTGTAGTCTCCCTCATTTTGTACATGCTAACATGCTGTTACTCTTATCACTTGTATTCGTGAATACATGTAATACCCTGCAGACCATGGATACTTGTCAAAGAAACCGTATTACAGAATCAGATGAATATGTTTTTTCCAGTAGAGTCCTGTAGTTGTCTCACACTAGCAAAGTGTAAACTGAGACAAAGATCAAGTCTGGCAATTCTTATACTTTCCTAAACTTGCAGGATAGAATATTCATCTTAAAAAGATTGGGGAGTCTAAGCTTGTCATGAACAGAAAAGCTTTCCTCACCCAGGTTTCAGTTGATATTTTCTTTACTGTGAGGTGGAATGCAGGGGAGAAATTGCAAAAAAAGACATCCGATATTGAATAGAAAATGCTTTGCAAGAGTGCCAATGTGTTCTGTCGTAAAAAAAAATTAACTACCATTTGATTTAATAAAGTATGGGACGTGGGAAGTGATGCATGGTTGAACATTCACAGTTTAGAACTTGGTTTAATGAACATCTGTCTTCAATAGTGAAACAGCATTTCATGTGTGAAAGTATGCAAATCACAAAGCAGTATTATAAATTTGCTTTAAGAGTTAGTTGAATGATGAATTAAGCCAAAAGTAATATGAAGGTATTGTTCTTGTTCAAGCACATGGGAAAGAGTGCAGGAAAGGACTTTCACAATTCTTACAAAATGTTGGGCAAGCCAAGCTGCATTGTAGATAAAAGCCTACAGACCATAAAAACTATCTGTACATGGCCAACTCAAATCCCTAAGTTGAAAGATATCCACCAATACCGGGCAAACAAAATCTGCATTTTGAGGTTGTTGAATGCAGCAGTTCAGAAGCAGATGGTAAATACATGTATTATCAAAGGCATCCCAAGGACAATATTATGATTGAACATAAATTACACAGTCATGACAAAGTGTTATATACATGCATACAAATACGTTTTTGTATGTAAAGCCACCTACACGAACTTTGCAATTAATGCATTTTTGAAGCATATTAGTATAATATTTGCTTCAAGTTTCAGTGTTGAACTATCGATGCTCAGCAGGCGGAGTGTATTTGCCTTCATCTATCAGCTTTTTCCTTTGCTTCAAGATTGTCTTGAATCTTGCCATCTGTCAAAACATGAATTTAAAAAAGGATATTCAATTAAAGTATACACTGACATCAGGTCATTTTCAAATAGAAAAATATGCATGTACTTACGTTAAAGTGACTATGCTGTGTACTATTTTCCATGGAAGTGTTGTCAATGACAACACTTTTCATGCAATTTAAAAGGTAGAGACCTTTTATAAAGACGGGTAAAAGGCAAGTCTGTTTATCATGGAGCCAAATCTTTGAGATAATAGCGGTGATACAACTTTCATAAACAACATATACCTACTGTACTGTACCCTGTGATAGAACCAATATTTAAAAAAATCATTACAAATGTTATGTCACATTGACGGACATCAGTGTTGTAGTCGAGACCACCTGAGACCTTCACAAGACCAGCACAAGACCAACATAAGACCTCTAGTCTGAATTCAAGTCACAAGCTATTCAAATGAACTGCAACAAAAGCATTCCTTTGCCATCGTTCACCCTGTTACTTGTGACTAGTATTGTGTATGGTCTCGTAATGGTCTATACTACAACACTGAAGGACATTAAATTTTTACCTGTTTCCCCAAAATAATAACCACTCTTCACTTTAATTCTGAGGAAAGTGTCAATAGACACTGAATTTCAATATGCATGATAGGGTGAAATCTGGACAATGAACAAATTTCTTTGATTACTGAGAGTTTTGAGAGAACTGATCAATTTCAAAGCACAACCCCACATACTGGTAGGTACTGGTACATGTATTTGTGAATGAAATCTGACGACATGAGGGGATCGCACAAGGAGGTACAGACGTCCATGTACACTGTACATGGAATTCAGCAAGGCACATACCTTCTTTGTACCTTGAGCACACTCCCAGAAGTCTTCCAACTCTGATTTGCATTCTTTCTGAGCTCGTTTCCACCCTAGACCCTCAGCACACCGTAGCCAGTCTAACTCTAGATCAGCACATCTTGGTTTTTCATGGGTAGGACCTTCTGGCAACTGCAGTCCAACAAACTGCTTATCCCAGTCTTGGATATGTAGGATTGGCATAGCGGTTCCTGAAGTCTGTAATATGTAAATGCACACATGAAGCTTTGATGTACTGGTTAACTACATGTATGTACAATAGTATTTGTTGAACATTTTATAAATCTGCTAAAATACACATCAGGCGCCCTAAAAAACTCTCTGGTCTCTGGTCAGTGCACGCATCATCACAGACCTGTGCATCGTCAAAGTAAAAAAGTTTTTATTTCGTATAAAACTATGTCCAAAAGCTGCCAAACTTGCTTGATCGACTGGAAGGAATCCTGCTACTGTTTTAGATGGGGTACAATTGAGTAATGTGCACAGTAAAGGAGTCCCTCTTGGCCCCCAAATGTAAATCTGTAATACATGTATACATTTACCTCATGGAATTAGATAAACGAGGTTATCTTTAAACATCTACAGTACATGTACAAGCTGAAAATGCTTTTAAACAGGAAATGGTGAGGGGCCAGTATATTTCAGGAGCAAGGCCATGTGTTATAAAGCACATGTAAAGTGTTTGTAAATCATTTCTAGGGAAAACAGCAAAGGTAAAAAAAAAGATTTTTCCCATTTCATTCATCAAAAAATTGTTTTGTGGGAAATAAGAGACTTCTTTTCTAAGTTTGACGTGCTGGACTGTTACCATGAACCCTATTTCTAATTCAGAGTTTTAACACGTACAATTGTGATCATTTCTTTTCCCCTAATATCACATCCAACTTTGATTTCATGCGCACAAAATTTTTGCTTTTTACCATTTAAATTAAGTTTAATCAAACTCTTTTATTTATGGGCAATCTAGACTGCATTTTTATCTAGTTTAATATCTAAGTTTTAATTTCTCCTCTCATTTCTTCTAACTAGTAATTGAAAGTCATCAAGGGGAGTAGGATCTTATCAGCTTATGCCTTTCTTTTTCATTTTCAGTGTATTTTACACTGTTGGTGTGCAATTTAGCTACGATTCAGATCATCAGGCTAGTTCCTGCTATTGGTATCTATCTTTCAAAGTTACAGTAGCTGTTCTGTATGATATTCTTGTTCCCAAATCATTGTCTTGAGGTGAATAATTCCTGTGATCCTTAATTGTTTCAATTTGTGTGTGATGTAGTTCTGTCTCTTGAGTCAAATGAAATCAATTCAGGATGTTTTTATTCTCTTTGCTGTTAATTTCATTTCTGTTTTTAACTATTTGGACCAAATCAGTGAAAACAAAAGTACAGTTATGACCTTTTTTCCAATTCATTAACCCTCCTGCTGCTGTAACTGTCCAAAAATCCTTCCACTTGATTTGCCCCAGTAAACAGACACATAATGGGAAATGTGACTGATTTTGACTGACAACTGTGTCCAGAAAGTATCTTTGCAAGGAGGGTTTAGCCAAGGAAGGAACATGCACAGTGGGTGGTGTTGGATACATGGATTATTTGTTTGGACAAATATTTATCTGGCTTCATGCTACCATTGTCATTTTAACTACACATGCATGTATTCAAGATATGGGATCAAGACGTACATAAAAGGTCAAACAAAATAATAGTTGTGCTTCCTATTACATTGAAAAAAATAGGTTCGGTAGGTGAGTAATATTTTTTTTCTTCAAAAGTTTTTGCGTCAAACATTTTAGGGTAGGAAATTTTTTCTTGAAACTAAAAAGTGATTTTGATGGTTCATGAAAATTTTTCAGCTATGTAAGGAAGGTTTTGATTCGAATGTGACAAGCAGAGAAGACTAGAATGTAATATCTATGGTCAAGTGGCTTCAAATGTCTGTAGAAATGTCATATGAAAACTTTAGAATTACAAGTTTTTAGAATTATTGGTTTATTGCTAATTATATACTTACGTACACAATAAAAATTGCCTCAGCTCTTGTGCATTAAAATACAATCAGTAATAAAATTTAAGAAATACGTATTTATAACAATAAAATAATTAAGCAATAAAAAGAATTAATTTCAATAACACTCAAAACAAGCAAAATAACAAATTACTTGGTATCATTCAGTCCCCTGACTGCAGTTGGATAAAAGCTTCTTCTGAACCGTTCTATATTACACTTAATTACTCTGTAACATTTCCCTGATCTTCACAACTCAAATAACTCATTAGCTGGGTGAAATTCATCTTTAATAATACTGCTGGTCCTATTCTCCACTCTAGATCTGTACATTTCTAAAACTGGTGTGAGATCTCTACCAATAATACGTGCAGCTAACTTAACCACTCTCTCCAGTGCCTGCCGGTAAGCCATGGTGGTACTTCCATACCACACAGTGATGGATTGTGTTAGCACACTTTCCACCACTGCTCAATAGAACTTGACCAGCAGATCACTGGATAAGTGGAAACTCTTCAGGCGTCTGAGGTAGAAGATCCGTTTCTGTGCTTTCTTGATACAATGCATAACATTAGTATTCTAACTCAGATCATTTGTTAAATAAATACCCAGAAATTTAAAACAATCTACAATTTCTACATCATTTCCATTGATAGCAAGGGGAGCAATTGCAATTGGAGTTGTACAGAAATTGACAATGATCTCTTTTGTCTTCATTACATTGAGGTTCAAGTTATTATCAGAGCACCACTGGGTTAAACGCTGAATTTGATATTATATCCAAGTGTTTGCAAAAAACATTCCTCCTAAAGCATGCCTGCAAAAAAAATTTCTTGGTCTTTCATTTCATATAAATACAGGCATATTTTTGCAGGCATGTTTTTTAACCTCATTATTTCACTTGCTGAAATACCAGTGCATTTCCCACGTTCTAAGGCGAATGCTCCTCCCCGGCCTGCAGTATGCTGTCCGCTGCCATGATGTGTGTAAGCTTCAGGGTGTATTCCACTAAGTGATAAGATTTCTACACGCATGCTCATTATGTTTTGTGATCCCATGGGGATTTTACAATAAGAGGTGCCATCATCAGGAGAGACCATAGAGATACCGGTATTTTCATAAGTCACGAATTTGGGACTTCTGGCATCCAACTCAGCATATTTTGTTCACAATAACCTCTATCCCATGGACCTACATGTACAGGCAGCTACACTGAGAGCTGAGCATAATGTGAGGTCAAGTTGGGTCTCAACTTCTGTACCATTTGAATGCAGCTAATACTAATGCCAACATTGTTTTGGTTGAGGCTCAGGTCGTTTCACCTAACGTGCTGGACTTGAATCAAGCTCTTCCCCGAAACTCCAAAACATCCTTGCAAAGGCTGACTAGCCTGTATTGGACTGAATCACAAAGAATATTGCAGCTCCCTTCTTTGTCTGATTAGAGTTTTACGATGCGCTCTCTGATGTTACTGTTGATTCGAAGCTCCATATTTAGGCCTTAAAGTCGCAAAAACATGAAACAACTGGCAAGGCTGGGGTCACGCCAGTCACGTGTTGTGTGTCGCATGCTCTGGTATGTCCTCTATTGTCCTTTTGTTGTCAGTTTGTTTCTAGTCTTTAATTTGGAGGAAAACTTTATTTCTATAGTCGTCTTTAATTGTGCACGGCAGTCTTTATTTCTGTGGTCATCTCCATTTGGTTTGCCAGCTTTATATCTGTCATTGTCCTTATTTCTCTACTCTTTATTTCTGTGGTCATCTCCATTTCGGTTGCCGGCTTTATATCTGTCGTTGTCCTTATTTCTACACTCTTTATTTCTGTGGTCATCTCCATTTCGGTTGCCGACTTTATATCTGTCGTTGTCCTTATTTCTATACTCTTTATTTCTGTGGTCATCTCCATTTGGTTTGCCAGCTTTATATCTGTCTTTGTCCTTATTTCTCTACTCTTTATTTCTGTGGTCATCTCCATTTCGGTTGCCAGCTTTATATCTGTCGTTGTCCTTATTTCTATACTCTTTATTTCTGTGGTCATCTCCATTTCGGTTGCCGGCTTTATATCTGTCTTTGTCCTTATTTCTCTGCTCTTTATTTCTGTGGTCATCTCCATTTCGGTTGCCGGCTTTATATCTGTCTTTGTCCTTATTTCTCTACTCTTTATTTGTGTGGTCATCTCCATTTCCGTTGCCGGCTTTATATCTGTCATTGTCCTTATTTCTCTACTCTTTATTTCTGTGGTCATCTCCATTTCGGTTGCCGGCCTTATGTCTGTCATTGTCCTTATTTCTCTACTCTTTATTTCTGTGGTCATCTCCATTTGGTTTGCCAGCTTTATATCTGTCGTTGTCCTTATTTCTACACTCTTTATTTCTGTGGTCATCTCCATTTCGGTTGCCGGCTTTATATCTGTCATTGTCCTTATTTCTCTACTCTTTATTTCTGTGGTCATCTCCATTTCGGTTGCCGGCCTTATATGTCATTGTCCTTATTTCTCTACTCTTTATTTCTGTGGTCATCTCCATTTCGGTTGCCGGCTTTATATCTGTCATTGTCCTTATTTCTATACTCTTTATTTCTGTGGTCATCTCCATTTCGGTTGCCGGCTTTATATCTGTCATTGTCCTTATTTCTATACTCTTTATTTCTGTGGTCATCTCCATTTCGGTTGCCGGCTTTATATCTGTCATTGTCCTTATTTCTACACTCTTTATTTCTGTGGTCATCTCCATTTCGGTTGCCGGCTTTGTATCTGTCATTGTCCTTATTTCTATACTCTTTATTTCTGTGGTCATCTCCATTTGGTTTGCCAGCTTTATATTTGTCATTGTCCTTAATTCTGTGGTCATCTCCATTTCGGTTGCCAGCTTTATATCTGTCGTTGTCCTTATTTCTATACTCTTTATTTCTGTGGTCATCTCCATTTCGGTTGCCGGCTTTATATCTGTCTTTGTCCTTATTTCTATACTCTTTATTTCTGTGGTCATCTCCATTTCGGTTGCCGGCTTTATATCTGTCTTTGTCCTTATTTCTACACTCTTTATTTGTGTGGTCATCTCCATTTCGGTTGCCGGCTTTATATCTGTCATTGTCCTTATTTCTACACTCTTTATTTCTGTGGTCATCTCCATTTCCGTTGCTGGCTTTATATCTGTCATTGTCCTTATTTCTCTGCTCTTTATTTCTGTGGTCATCTCCATTTGGTTTGCCAGCTTTATATCTGTCTTTGTCCTTATTTCTACACTCTTTATTTCTGTGGTCATCTCCATTTCGGTTGCCGGCTTTATATCTGTCATTGTCCTTATTTCTCTACTCTTTATTTCTGTGGTCATCTCCATTTCGGTTGCCGGCCTTATATGTCATTGTCCTTATTTCTCTACTCTTTATTTCTGTGGTCATCTCCATTTCGGTTGCCGGCTTTATATCTGTCATTGTCCTTATTTCTCTACTCTTTATTTCTGTGGTCATCTCCATTTCGGTTGCCGGCTTTATATCTGTCTTTGTCCTTATTTCTACACTCTTTATTTCTGTGGTCATCTCCATTTCGGTTGCTGGCTTTATATCTGTCGTTGTCCTTATTTCTACACTCTTTATTTCTGTGGTCATCTCCATTTCGGTTGCCGGCTTTATATCTGTCATTGTCCTTATTTCTCTACTCTTTATTTCTGTGGTCATCTCCATTTGGTTTGCCAGCTTTATATCTGTCTTTGTCCTTATTTCTACACTCTTTATTTCTGTGGTCATCTCCATTTCGGTTGCCGGCTTTATATCTGTCATTGTCCTTATTTCTCTACTCTTTATTTCTGTGGTCATCTCCATTTCGGTTGCCGGCCTTATATGTCATTGTCCTTATTTCTCTACTCTTTATTTCTGTGGTCATCTCCATTTCGGTTGCCGGCTTTATATCTGTCATTGTCCTTATTTCTCTACTCTTTATTCCTGTGGTCATCTCCATTTCGGTTGCCGGCTTTATATCTGTCATTGTCCTTATTTCTACACTCTTTATTTCTGTGGTCATCTCCATTTGGTTTGCCAGCTTTATATCTGTCGTTGTCCTTATTTCTACTCTTTATTTCTGTGGTCATCTCCATTTCGGTTGCCAGCTTTATATCTGTCATTGTCCTTATTTCTACTCTTTATTTCTGTGGTCATCTCCATTTGGTTTGCCAGCTTTATATCTGTCATTGTCCTTATTTCTACTCTTTATTTCTGTGGTCATCTCCATTTGGTTTGCCAGCTTTATATCTGTCATTGTCCTTATTTCTACTCTTTATTTCTGTGGTCATCTCCATTTCGGTTGCCAGCTTTATATCTGTCATTGTCCTTATTTCTCTACTCTTTATTTCTGTGGTCATCTCCATTTCGGTTGCCGGCTTTATATCTGTCATTGTCCTTATTTCTCTACTCTTTATTTCTGTGGTCATCTCCATTTCGGTTGCCGGCTTTATATCTGTCATTGTCCTTATTTCTCTACTCTTTATTTCTGTGGTCATCTCCATTTCGGTTGCCGGCTTTATATCTGTCATTGTCCTTATTTCTACAATCTTTATTTCTGTGGTCATCTCCATTTCGGTTGCCGGCTTTGTATCTGTCGTTGTCCTTATTTCTATACTCTTTATTTCTGTGGTCATCTCCATTTGGTTTGCCAGCTTTACATCTGTTGTTGTCCTTATTTCTATACTCTTTATTTCTGTGGTCATCTCCATTTGGTTTGCCGGCTTTATATCTGTCGTTGTCCTTATTTCTTTACTCTTTATTTCTGTGGTCATCTCCATTTCGGTTGCCGGCTTTATATCTGTCTTTGTCCTTATTTCTATACTCTTTATTTCTGTGGTCATCTCCATTTCGGTTGCCGGCTTTATATCTGTCGTTGTCCTTATTTCTATACTCTTTATTTCTGTGGTCATCTCCATTTCGGTTGCCAGCTTTATATCTGTCGTTGTCCTTATTTCTACACTCTTTATTTCTGTGGTCATCTCCATTTCGGTTGCCGGCTTTATATCTGTCTTTGTCCTTATTTCTACACTCTTTATTTCTGTGGTCATCTCCATTTCGGTTGCCGACTTTATATCTGTCGTTGTCCTTATTTCTATACTCTTTATTTCTGTGGTCATCTCCATTTCGGTTGCCAGCTTTATATCTGTCTTTGTCCTTATTTCTACACTCTTTATTTCTGTGGTCATCTCCATTTCGGTTGCCGGCTTTATATCTGTCATTGTCCTTATTTCTCTACTCTTTATTTCTGTGGTCATCTCCATTTCGGTTGCCGGCTTTATATCTGTCTTTGTCCTTATTTCTACACTCTTTATTTCTGTGGTCATCTCCATTTCGGTTGCCGGCTTTATATCTGTCGTTGTCCTTATTTCTACACTCTTTATTTCTGTGGTCATCTCCATTTCGGTTGCCAGCTTTATATCTGTCGTTGTCCTTATTTCTACACTCTTTATTTCTGTGGTCATCTCCATTTGGTTTGCCAGCTTTATATCTGTCTTTGTCCTTATTTCTACACTCTTTATTTCTGTGGTCATCTCCATTTCGGTTGCCAGCTTTATATCTGTCTTTGTCCTTATTTCTACACTCTTTATTTCTGTGGTCATCTCCATTTCGGTTGCCGGCTTTATATCTGTCGTTGTCCTTATTTCTACACTCTTTATTTCTGTGGTCATCTCCATTTCGGTTGCCGACTTTATATCTGTCGTTGTCCTTATTTCTGTGGTCATCTCCGATTCGGTTGCCAGCTGTATATCTGTCATTGTCCTTATTTCTCTACTCTTTATTTCTGTGGTCATCTTTATTTCTGTGGCTGACTATTTTCTGTCATCTTTTTTTTTGTAGTCTTTATTTGAGTGCAGTTATTTGAATTAATTTCTATGTTGTCTGTATTTCTGGGTGTGAAGCAAGCAACGATGCGTGGCCTCCATATCCAAAGCATTAACGCAGATGTCATGGAAGATCCAAGACTTGAGTCAAGTCTACTAATGTACAAGTATCAGAGCAAAGGGGTAATCTTCCATTTTGTACAGAGAAATGCTAGTTATAAAAATACATACATGTTCAATTTCTTTTGGTATTAAGTGGTTAATGTTTTTACTGAATAAACTAGTGAAAGTGTAGTTACATGTATCTTCACTGAAAAGGTGTAGTGTAATCACAATAATTTAGATTTTTTCCCTTGACCACACTATTCAAGACTCCCTTGATTCCAGAGGGGGCAAACAGGAACACCCACCACTACAGACTAGAAACAAGACCAAGTGCCATCAGGCCAACTGTGACAATGCACTACCCCTACTCCAAACCCCACCCCCACCCCAATTGCCACCTTTCTTGAATTTTGCATATTTGGACTTCAACTTCAAGACACTGACATTGTTTGTAACGCCTCACGTTCAACAGCATGTCCTAAGTAATAATACAGGCAGCAGTATTTTTAACTTTAAAACAGAATGAATTTGAAGTTTTCTAACAAGGGGATTTGGCAACCCTGAAGAAAATTGAGGGAAACATGGAAGTACATGTACTGGTACACTAGCTACATTTGGGGACTCCACTGGATCAACTGGATCATGTCCTGACCTGTCCTGGGATCCACTATACTGTACATGTAGGCTCATGAGCCACAATTACAGAATACCCTGCCACTCATCTACATGTATCCCACCTTGCAGTCCCTGAACAGTAAGGCACTATTCCTTACAGCCTAGCTGATTCCTCATCTTTGATGGTTCCTTACAGGCCTCAACATTAATTTTTTTAAACTACTTGTCCATCGGGCAAGTAGCATTGAAAATTTCCTTGCCCAAGGTAAGATTTTACTTTTGGCCCAAAAACCCTGATTTAGTTGCTCACTGCTTCCCAGCACAGTTACATGTAGTTCCTTCTTCGCCACAATACAATATGAATGTACACATACATGTACATCACCCAAATTATTGTGTAAATGTATGCAGAGAGTGTGCAGGACTCTGATGCATCATTCACACAAGTTCAGGCAACGACTATTTCTTAACCACTTCATGATTTTGCCTGATGTCATACATGTACATGTATGCAAAAAGTACACACAAGTACATGTACCATACCAGGTAAAATCCACCAATGTTGAAGCCAAAGCCACATATAAAGTCTTCCAGCTTCCGGCTATCAAAGCTTCGCTGCGCTATGCATGCAATAACCAGTGTGGTTTGGTACCCAGACACAAGCGTATTTTACAGTTTGTGTATGCATTTTCCCTTATGTGGAAAGGTACCCTGCTAAATGTACAGCATGCTTTATACACGCACGTTTGTACATGTATGTAATTATGCAAAAAATCATTGTATACCACATACATGTAGCTGTTTACTTTTTACCACTTTTTATAATCTTTTGTGAAGAGGAAAAACAAATCAAAGGTAAATTTGCTGACTGCTATTCTTGGCCATGAACAACAAACACTTTTATTTCAAGAAAAATGTACCTGTCTGTAGTGTTTACATGTAGACATGTGATGTGTCGCGCGTAAGGTTATATGCAAATGAGTTGACTTCCCTATGAACTTTGTGTATGGACAGTCAGCAGTGTTATTGTATAGGTCATGGGGCTTAAGAGACACGTGCAAGCGAGGAGGTAGTTTAAATTCGTCTTGGTTTAATTCGTGGTTCAATCCATGTTCAACGCAAATGCTACACTGTCCATTGGGCAATTTGTCCTTAATTTTTACTTGCCCGAAGGAAGAAATTACTTGTCCCCGGCAACTGGACAACTGCTAATATCGAGCCTGGTTCTTTATGCTATGGCATTCTGAAAGCTGCCCAGTTTACGGTCAGAACTGCACTTCCTCTATCAAATCTTCCCCAAAAACCAAAACAGTAACTACATGTACTTATATCAAACTCCTCTGAACGATTGTTTCTGGAGTGCCTAACCCACTTCATGGGCAAAAATCTGAGTTTTTTACCATCCTTGCCTCTTATCACAAGACAATCCCACACACATCTGTATTCAGTGGCCGTTACGTCACACACATTACAAGTCACAAAAACAGGCACAGAGTAATGAATGTTCGATATTAGTTTGGATATCAGACACAACGATTCTGACTAGGTTTCAGACCATGTGATTATCTCTTGAAAAAAATTTGAGCTTTTACTCACCACCCTCTCATTCTGCTGACAAAAATAATCCAAACACGTCAGCCAATCTGAAGTTAGTTACTTATTCCTTGTTAGAAGTTTGACATTCAATGTTGAACAATTAAACCATTGGATATTCCACGTTGAATGAGTAACACTTCGACATTCAGAAAGCGATTAGGATGCACATCCCTAGAAAGTATGGACTACAAAAAGGACAAAAAAACAAGCTGCGCCACCATGTACATCCATTTACATACATGTACAGCTTTACATTGTACACATGTACATGTATGCCATTTCCCAAGATGTATACACACATAACTCTCTTCACAAAGGCAACCAGAGGCATGGGGTTTTTCAGGGTCAAACAAGCTTTGAAATGTAGGTGACGCTTTTTTACACCACCAACATAATTATTTGGAGAAAATCTGTCAGTTACACCTGTTTTCATCGAAACTATTTTGGTCAGTTGCCCCAGGCTTAACTTACATGTACTTTCAAAGTGTTTCTGTACTCTTTATAATGATCCCACTGCCTCCATTTAAACCAGGGCAACGCAGTTTTCAAATATTGTCGGTGGAGTTCTTCGCTCTCAAAACTCAGTAGGAAAGTGAATATACATGTATATGTATCACACCGAACTTTTCTCAAATTGAAATAAAATACCCAAACCCGCCTTCAGATTACCTGATGAAAAATACATCAACATTCCACACTTCTGTCGTAGTCATCCTGCACGAACTGCACAAGTGAAGATTTAACACGCGCACACATGAAATGCATACATGTACATGTACATGTAGCAACTGACATGATACTCTCCTACGCATGCGTGGTAGGGCTGTAGGCATGCGGACGTACACGACATGCTCATCACACATGCCGCATGGTTGCATGAACATACAGTGGGCTGGAGTATGACAATCATGGTTTCAGGTCCTCGCTTTTCTAAATTTAATTCATTTCTACGAATACGTCTTCCAAGGACACATCTTCGTAATTGGTTTTGTGAACGAGATTTCAACTACCTCTGTCAGGTAAAAATGGAAAAAAAAATTGTGGTAAAATCTGTGACTATCTTAGGATTCCTTCAAATCCTGAGTGTTAGTCGTAATGTACATGTAAAGAAGACACTGTCCAACCTGGGCTAGCCTAGGCCTACCTGTACATCAACAATACATGAAGCAGGTCTGGTTAAATTCAACTTATATGGTAGCCCGAGGTCTCCGGCTACATGTACTGTACTTCCTGAGCAGTATGGCACTAATCCGTAGGCCTTACTGATTCCTGATGCCGTTGATGATTAATACCATTGCATATGGAACCATCAAACATCAGGAATCAGCACTTTCAGAACTGTAAGGTTTACATACAAACCTCACAGATAGCTATGTACCAACTCCCATAAACACATTTGGGCTGTTTTGATTGTGCCAACTTACATGTACATGTACTCTTCCATCACAGCTATTTATGCAACCAAATTTCACACGTGCCTTCTTGGTGAATTTCGCCACTTATTGTTAGGCCTAAATGTAAGTCTGATTGGTTTTCACAGTACAAGTAGGTGGCAAAATAAGGCATGTAAGGGACCTGGCGACTATACCATCACGCACATGCCCTTAGCCTTACTGTTCAGGAAGTCTAGTCTTCAGCCATGTCAGCATGTTCAGGTCATGAAACTGCATGAAATTGTGTTGTATCAAGTCGCCTTGTTTAAATTAACCATGTTCCGTGTTGTAACTTGTATTCCACCAGAGACCGGTTTTCAAGGGAATAAGGCTTTTTCTTTAATTTAAAAAATACAAACAAATGCAAGATATCAACTAAAAATGTCCTAATCACCTTCTGTAAGTCACAGGCAATTTGAAAACAACGAGCAAAACTTGGTGACCTTCACAGCTTTAGCCCAACGGAGTGATCTTCAATGCTCTTACAAACATGGCACATCAATCGTTGCTGACCGCGGCCTATTTTCAAGGGTTGTACAGGGCTAGGGGTACAGTGCCCAAGTGAAGCATACATGAAATAAATTAATGTTTGAAGCCCTCCAGTGCATCTTGTGCGACTTCATCTTATCCTTTATCACCAACTTTTCCAAAATCAACATCTTTTTTTTACCTCACAAAATCTTGTAATGATTTAAATTTCAAATCAAAAATAGAAGACAAAACTTTTGCAGGTGTTTCATTGTTTTCAACTCTAATGTGTTATGTTTATTTGTCATTAGACATGAAAGTAATAAATTGGTAAATGTTCAAATTGAACAAACTTTCATTTATTTCTAAAACTGAAACAAACATGTTCTAGTGCTTACTATGGAGATTGTTTCATTAACAATTATCTACTTGGCGAACTAATAAACATGCTTGAACTCTGCATTTGGCAAACTGAAAAAAGTGGCTTAAAAAACCCTGACCAAAGACAATTGATAAAATTTACTCCTCTGTGGGTTGGAAGCATGGGAGACTGTGACAAGGTGTGACAATAAAATATATCTCTTGTTAGGAGAGGGGGACACTGCAACAGTACTTGATGTGTGTCAAGTGCAAGCAGTTTTCAAACAAACACTGGACCCATGATGTTAAATTGATGGAGTTTGCAAGTTTAATGGGTCGAAATCAGTGGAAAACACAGCACTTGTAAATGTCATCAATCTCTGAGTCGCTGTCATCAACATTGGTGGTGGTGGTGCTCTGAAGCGATGTTGTGTTCTGGTGCAGGAGCATGACTTGGATCAGGTTGAGGTGGAGAAATCACACACGGCTTCTTTGCATTGATGGTGAATACTTCCGGTAGGCACTTGCCCTAGACCGCAGCACTGGACTTGTGCACATGTTCTGCCAAATGAGACAGTAATGTGTATTTCGCTATTGGATGTCACTTTCCTTGTAATATCTAATGAAATCTATTTTACTCAAAATATTATTCCATAATATTAGTGTATTTTTTATTGTGTAGGCCTTAATTGTAAAAAATCTACACAGTCAGTCACTTTTACTTTAATATTTGCTGAAAGAATGAAATGAAAGAAAAAACCTACATTGAATTACCTTTCTTAGAAACGTAAGTAATAATTTAGCTGTTTAATATGCATGCAGGAATTCATAATTTTCATGAAAAAGTAAGCTTTTGCAACATGGCAACTCATCCATCCAAACATGCTAAATGTGACGGTAAAACAGTGGGAAAATGTGCGTACTTCCCAACATGCTCAGTTGTCAGTGGAGTAATGTGACTTCAATCACACAAGAACAGTGACTTTGAAACATTGTAATCTGAAACTTTACAAGGCACTGTAATGACTATTAATTGCCCCCGCAATGTAGAATGTTTTCGTATCTTGTAAACTTGGCCTAAATGCATAAACTTTTGATATTTACGAGTGTACATGTAACTTACCGCTGAAGCCCAAACTTTCCACATATTTTGGTCAGCGGAGAGAAGAAAACATCTTCAGCAAATTTGAAGGTATTTTACGTCACTCGAAGTTGTTTACATACGCGGCGTGACGCAGAAGGTGAGGACGCAAAAACAGGGCCCCTCAAAATCAAGACCTCCCATGATACTTTAGGCCTAAAGTTACCCTACGAGGGGTCCGGGCAACTCGACCATTTGCCAACACGACTTCGGGCAACTCAACCGTCTCTGTGTAAAAGGGAGAGACAAAAAGACCATTGAGACAAGTCGTCCATTGAAACAAATCTTCTCTTGGGACACTGTCCACTCAGCCCAGATGTCTGCGCTGCTAAGGCCACGGTGTGAAATACTATGCCTTAATTTTAATAATAATGGGATTGAATTTCACATAGTAGATGGACAAGCCTAATCTCTGAGGTATTATAAAAGTGGTTGCTGTAGTACATGTAAGTCAATCTTTGCGCCATCAGTCAATCTTGCACCCACGCTGACCCAGCCACGTACATGTACCTACTGGTAGTTCTAGACCACTTGAAATAAAAACCTAGGCCTACCTCCTTTGTTGTGTGTGTGTTGTCCTTCAGTTCTACATTCTCAGACAGGTTCCGGTTAAAAGGTGAAATGTTTTCGGAAGATTTCTAGAAAAGAAATCTTGGCCAGATTTCTGATTCACACTTTGACAGTTTTGAACGGTTTGTCAAAAATTATGGTAGCGGGAAAAAAAAATTACGAATAGTTACAGTGCGATATGTCGCTTACTACCCCCAGAACTGTGGGGTCCGACGTCCCCTCCGCTCCAATGTGAGAGCGCAGCAGACGTCAGACCCCACAGTTCTGGGGGTAGTCACTTCGAGTGATCTCAAATACTTTTTTTCAAAATCAACACTCATAAACTTGATGTCTGTTTAATCAAAATGACTTTCAAAGTTGCCTTTGATCACGTTTATTAAAACTGGCCGAAAACTGAACGCATATTGTTTCCTAGTTTGGGATCACGCATTTAAGTGCATGTATGAAATATCTGAATATACGTTACGAACTCATTTTTACTATCATGACTATACTGTTGCAGAAATGTGTGTGATGTAATGGGTTCGTCAACTGTGCACTGATGGCTCGCACTGCGCAGCTGAAAATGTTGAGTCAAAGTTTACGCAAGATTTACTTTTTAAATTCATTGGAATTCTTATTTAGGCCTATATTTATGAACCAATTTTCTTTAAATTAAGAAATTTTTCAATGGTTTTACGATGATTCGCTCGCGTGGTTACTTTCCGGAAACCGGCAATACAGAACGAGGAAAAGTGTCCCCACTTTCGTCGATCCTGTAGCCTACGTCCAAATAAAGTTTGAAACAAAAACTGGTAGGCCTAGCATCTATAGCACAAAAGGTGGATTGTGACAACATTTCACTGGAATTTGAGGTTTTGTTGTAGCTGCAATCTGACTGAATAGTTTTCGCGATCTGGAACTGGGAAAACGAGTGTCACTACGCTTAGGCCTATTACATGTACATGTATGTGTAGAGATCTCACTGGTCGAGTTGCCTCAACGGTAGAATTGTCCAACGTCGAGTTGGCAAAAGGTCGAGTTGTCCGACATCCCCTTACGAAAGGTAAAAAAAATCTCGAATAATGTCTGCTTCAATTTCATTCTTACTTAAGTCTGTGTTGGTATACTGACGTACATCGACTTGAAGCTGAGTGAGGACCCGCCAGACACACGGTCAATTCAAAGAAACAGTCAATGACTTATGTAGTGATGTACACTGTATATGTACGGGATACCTTACACACGTACACAGCCGAGGCCGGCCCAGATCGTATCGTGTCTATACATTTGTACCAAAGATCGTATAGCGCCGCTTGGCGGCGCCACACGATCTTTGATATTTGTACAGAACTAGAATGGCTGGCTGAGTTCGGGTGGCTTGTTCCCGTATATTCACGAACAGCTCGGTTGTTCGTCGGTCGGCCGCTCGAACGCCCGGAACAAACAACTGCTTATTACAAGTTTAACAGGGAAAAATGGCACACTACTAGAAAAAAAATCAAGAACTCTAAACTAAAGTTAAAAATTTTTAAAGGGGAAGTACTTCTATGTAAACTTGAACGTGTACTTTATAAACATTTCTGGCTCTGCCACACTCGCCCCATCTTAAATCATTGCTGTCCTCAGCAATGCAAATAAAACTGAATTTAATACCAATATCAATACACATATTATACAGCATAACTTAAAGACAGGTATCATATTAAATTCAAAGCACCAACCAAATACATTCAGGCATTTAGGTACACAGCTAGTATTTAGCGACTCATCCTGTACATTAGTCTCGGAACTCCTCTGGTGGAGGAATGGCAGGAGCGGACATCTGCTTCCGGTGTTGCCTCATGTACGCCATGGTCTCATTGTGAAGCTTAGGCCAAAAGAACTTCTGCTCCACGAGTTTTAGCACCTGTCCATAGCTTAGTGTCTCCATACTGTGATGAAGGCTCCTGAAGATGTCATACCTCATCCCATGGGGTAGTACCGTCAAGTATTTGACCTTGGCTCCACCAGTCCTGTAAAACAGTAGGCCACCCTTCACTTCCAGGTTATCCCACACCTGTAGCAACTGCTGCACCACCTTGGGCTCATGGGCCATCTTGCTACGACTCATCCTCTTGGGACCATCCAGCTTCATATCCACGACCCTCCGTATGGCTGGATCTCGCTGCTGCCGGGGCTTCCTGCAGACTGTGGCCACTTGTCGTGCCTCCACTCTCATGGTTTGGCTCATCATCGATTCGAGCTCTGGCAGGGACTGCTTTTGGGTGTCTAGAGGGGACTGGGGGCTTCAGGACTCTTGGGTGTAGACTCATTGATGGTGACTGGAGTTACTGGGATGTCTTTGGGAGACTTTTTCTTGTCACGTTGCAGCATGGATTCCAGGTTGTCAATGTAGCTATTCTGTTGTTGCTGCTCGCCAATAATCTGGGTGATCATCGCCTTCAGTGTGTGGATTTGGTGAAACTGTTGCAGTATGACTCTCTGCATACAGGCTTGATGCTGCAGTAACTGTAAGATGCTGGACCGTTGGTCAACAGTCACTGGTTCCTCTTGGCAACTTCGGGTGAAACCATTAGGAAGTGGATCAAATCCACAAAACTCAGTGAAGGGTAGTCAGTGCTTCCGCCATCGTGTCCACTCACAGATCCACTAAAACAACACTGTGTTGGTTTGGACCTAACCTCTGACCAATTAACATGAAAGACCATAAAAACCCTTAAAAATGAAAAATGACCTAGTCCCTACTAAAACAGTTTCAAGCTAAGTTTTACAAAAAACATACTACCTATCCGGATTCTTCACCAAAAATTTTTAAACATGTAACAGGGAAAAATGGCACACTACTAGAAAAAAAAATCAAGAACTCTAAACTAAAGTTCAACATTTTTAAAGGGGAACTACTTCTATGTAAAAACGTGTACTTAATAACATAAACATTTCTGGCTCTGCCACACAAGCAACATGCAACATTGCGGCGTCCATGTACGTTATTTGAGAGTTAAGGTTTGGATGGGCTGAATTCTTTTCTGTATAAACAAGAACATTCATTTCTGTGTTTCGGAAAATAATTAATGTTAATTTTGCAAAACTTCCCATTGTCTACATGGTCTATGGCTTTGGAAGCCATCTGTCTACTTTTTGCAGCTGTTCAAAAATCAAAATCTCACGAGTTTTTCCGTGTGTTCCTGTAAAACCCTGACGAGGAGGTGGTGTGTGATCCTGTTCCAAGAACAGTGTTCTTGAGTCGTGTTCCCGCCGTTCGAGCGCAAGAACAACTTGAAGAAACCCGTGTCAAGAACAGGCTGCCCAAACTCGATGTACAAGTTATCTCAACCTTTTATTCATAGTGCTTTGCGATGTCGCTCCAACCAACTCGCCCCCCACTAATTCAACCTTATAAGTTTATAACAACACTCTTGTGGTTTCGAGCGACGCACACCACTCCCCGCCTGAACAACATCAACCTTTTTCTTGTACACTTGACCCATATGAATTTTCGTTAAGGCCAATTTTGTAGGGGAACGATTGTTCTGAAATTTAAATAAAATTAAGTGATGTGGCCAAACATGTCTGTCAGACAAGATGTACATGGAGGTCAAGGGGCGAATTGGTGGGACTCACTATGCAATCTTGTGCCAATCCGCTGTTGAGCGCAATTTTCGAAAGTGAGTGAATTTTGAATTTGATATTTGAATATTGCACAACCACAGATGTTTCCACAAAACCACAGATATTTACACTAAAATTTCCGCAGCAATAAATTGTGTGGTTCATGCTAACACGAAAGGCAACAGTCAAACCATACAGCACTTGCTCTATTGTCAAACATGAGACACGAACCGCGACACCATTATAGACTTAAAGTCAACACTCTCTGTGACATATGACCAAAGATTGTATAGTGCCACCTAGCTGTAGCGGCGCAAGATGTAAGAACTCGAAAGATAGAGAACTCGAGTGTGACACACATGGTGTGAATGTCGCAGTGTGTCGGGGCGCCTGCACCAGTTTCGTTAACATAGCGTATTTGCACCCAAATCCATGAGATAACAAAGTTTTACGCGTATTCACAGTGAAGTTGCTATATCCTGAAGTGAATATGTCACGCCCACATTTAGTGTGTAAAAGGCATTAGCGCCTGAACCAGTTCATGAACCAACATGCTTGATTCATCCACAACTGCATGCACTTTCTGGTTCATGGTGACGTCACACGTACTTCGATACTCATAGAGGCCAGGTGCTTGCCATCATATCATTGAAATCTCACACAAACACATAATGATAGCAGAAATCACACTTTATTATCTGGTTGTTTTGGCTCATCTGTGGGTTTGTTATTACTTATTGTTATGCTCTCTCTCTTGGGGCTCTTGCCGTTTCTCTGCATAGGCCTACATGTAAATTTAGCAGCTGCCATGCCAGTTGTCTGCAGCGAGTGTGACATATTGCAGCTGCACTAATCTGTCCAGAGTTAACATTAATTACATGCATTATTCTAATGAAATGTATCAAGACTCAGCCTCTTGTTGAACTGCTATTTAACACATGATAATACTTGGCCCGTGGATCTCTACAAAGCAAAGATGACCTTGATAAAACTTTTATCCAATGGCAGAACAGGCAAGTTGACCTCGTGTGTGGGCATGAATGATGGCATCATGTCTTAAATGGATTCTCTTTGGAAGGCTTCAGTAAAAGGAATCATTTTAGGAGAAGTAGAAGTGTAGACTGAGGGAAAAAGCGCAAGCTATAGAAAGGCATGCACATAGGAAGTATGGCATCCTACCGTATGTTGCCATGCCTGGCTCAAATTGGGAGTTTGCAAGTTTATGGAGCTTCCCAAGGACTATGATGCCACAACTCCTTGTGCGTGAAATTTAAGCATCTTCCTCTTGAGCCACACGCCATCAATGTGAGAAGAACAATGTGCCACGCATGGCACCTAGTGCTTGGGCCATGGTTCATACAAGGCTTGTTTACTTCAAGGTCTCATGAGGGGGCATTTCTGGAAAAGGTTAGTGTTCCTTTTGGATTTGTTGTTGAGAATGCGTGGTTCATGGACTCCACTTTTTGCATGTTATGTGTTGTCGTCCCATATCAGTTTTTTTTTAATTGCTTTGTGACCCAGTCTCTTTTGAATTTTCAGTAAGAGCAGTGTCTTATCAGACTCTAGCATATTCAGTTTTCCCCTGACATGAACAGGAAGGTAGAGGAATTTGTAATCACCATTACCAAGAACCACTGCTTGCACAGGTGATGGTGGCCCTAGTAACATTGTGGAATTGTTGATGCTGCTTTGACGGCCTTATCCTGTAAATGAGCCAAGTTTCTTTAGAATTGCTGCAGCCTCTGCTCTGTGACTGACATCATCACCAGATTGGTCCTGTATCTTTCTTTGGTCTCTTTTAGTTGGCCTGGGAACATGCCAGCACTGAACGAGGCCTGGCTGATGTGGCTGAATCGAGATCTGTTTAAGTGAGGTGGGTCTAGAAAAATTTCAGAAGTAAAGCCTTTCTCAAGACAGCCGGCCACATCACCCATTATTCTATCCACTAAAAGGGGTTTCTTATACTCCAGACATTTTTGGCACACTGATTTCCCCCCCTCTCTTTTGTAAAGGGAGGAAGAGGGGGAGCAGAGGGTAGAACTGGACATCAAATGATGCAACAAGTGACTCCCATCTAGAGGTTCTTTGAATGTGCCGTTTAATAACAGGGAGCGCGTAGGCAGTCTCCCTAAGAAAAATCCTGCATGTGAAATACACAATTTCGACAAGGATTTAATTATACATGTACCAGTATCTAAATAACATCAGAGAAGGCACCGTATATCATAAATGTCATTTAGCGCCTGACATAAGTCACCTCTGGGGATGCATCCCCGACTTTTTTGTTAAATGAACTAGAACATCTTGTAAGATATAACTCAATTTACAGAAATGGGAATGTACATGTAACGGCAATGTTGCATCAGCAACACAATTTGGCAAGTACAAGCACCTTATAAAATCAGAAAACTCTATAAGTACAAGAAAAGCTAAATAAAGTATGTGGAAATACCACAACATGCTAAATTTAAACAATTGGCTGATTTCTGTGCTTGCTTACCCCAGTAATGGCACAGCCTGGCTACCGTAGCTAGATGAACATCAAGTACTGATTTTGTAAATCAGCTTCAATACCTATGAAAAAATGAGCACACTTGTTACTATTCCCTGCAAGGTGCACAACAATAACTTTCCAACACCATGTGGTCATCAAACACAAGGTAAAAATTACCACTGTGTGAAGAAATTCACAAAGCTATCACTTGAAAAATCTCTGCAAATTTCAGTATATGTGATTTATCTTATAGTGACATACATGGTTCACCATACATCTAGGAATGAAGAACTCTCAAAAAGTAATAAGGACAGCCAAAAACGCTCAAAAGGTTTCCACACTAAGGAAATTGGTACCTAATTCATGGTACCACTCGGCTTCCGTAGTTTAGATTTCAACAATTTCCAGCCGTCTTAGTCGGCGATGGAAGCCCATTTATCATGAAATGCAACAATCATTCACAACTACATGTGCAACGTGGGATATTTCCCTTTTGAGAATAAGTACATGTAACGATAACAATCCAAAGCTCTGCCAATCTCTGTGCTTCTTCAACACAGCGTCGTATCACCTACATGTATGACTAACGTAATTTGCCGTGCTACACAGGGCGATAAATACGAACAGAGAAGGAAAATAATCTATCCTTTGATCCTTTCACTGGTCCTACGGTTTACAATACTTATCATTTAACTGTTGAAAACATTTAGAAAACAATACTCCCGAAAACAATACTGCCAAAAATGATTGGAAAATGTCTCGGTTAGGATGAGCACGTCTTTGTCAGGGCTGGCACAAAATGGCAGCTTGGCGGGCCTACAATCACGTGATCGACGTTAATGCATTACAACTTTATCATGATTTTTGTCACCTAAGCCAATCATTACCAAGGAATCTGGGCCAAAACTGTTACTAAAATTAGTGATTTTTATAATATGAACATAAATGCTGATTTTGTAAAGTTACAAGGAAACTTAATGCACCAACAGTTATCATGGAAACCCTTGCCTGTCTTCACAACACACTCCAAATCTACGGAAGCCTACCACAGACAATCAGCTTATGCGATACCTCCATTACACTTTCATCCCCCATGTTGTAATTTTCCGGGCATGTAGCACTACATGACATGTGCTCAGAACATGTGCTTATTTGTTGCTGTATTTGCATGACATTTGATTTGAACATTAATACAAAGTTTACTCTCATGGTGGAACATTATCACCATTTTCTTTGTGCTTATATGTTCACATACCACATCCCTAGTTTGTGTTGCTGGCACAAATAGTGTTTTTTTCCGGCAGTTTCTGAGAGGGTTGTTGTATTGCCTACCTAATTCTACAGCAGTGGGCCTGTCGATCAAAGCCCTGTAACTGTTGAATATCTTTAACCAGTTTCTGCTTGTCAGCCATATTTCCAACATTTTCATTGATAATAATGTCCCCACAGTGACGTGATATTTTATGCAGTCCCTTTATTGAGGGAACATGTACCCATGGCTGTCAAGAGTCGTCTTGCCCCGGTTGCTGTAGTACCAGGGTTGAGGAGGCCAACCTGGAAGGCCATGTTTGGAGTAGCTGTCCTTCGACCTCTACCAGCTTGACGAGGTATCTCGGAGTAGCTTCCTTCTTCACGTTGAGAAATGACATTGGCATGCCAGCACTTCTGAAACAGCAAGGCCCTGATGTGTTCCCTTCTCTGCCAGTAGCACAGGCCGGCCATAAGCAGGCTTTTGACGCTGATGGTCCAGCATAGCTTGAACAGTAGTGTTAACTGTAGTGCTGATATCAACAAATCGGTATCCTCCAGGGTTGAAGTTGTCTGCCCTTCTTTATGGAGTTTGCTGATAGGCGTTATTTCTTCCACGTTTGGTCGAAGTACCACCTTTGAAAAATATGCAAATGATTGTGATCGTTGAGTTAGTTATTGCATTTTAGGTAAATTTTGTTTGTGACAATTTTTTTCCCACCAAAGATCCTGCTAGGCATTATTAAAGGGTGCATGCCACCATAACGTTGGATTTCTACGTGTGAGCTCATAAATTTTGTGATCCCACTGGGCTTTTACAATAAAACATCTATAGGTCTATGCCCTAATCGGGAAGGATCATAGAAATATTTCTCTAAATCCCAAATTTGGGAGTGATAGTTACCAGTTTGTATTTCTTTCACAAAAAGCCCCAAATTGCGGGCCTATTTTGAATAGAGAGGCAGGTGCGGCTACATTTAGAGCTAGCTGAGCGCATATACATGTACTAGTTTTGCTACCATTTTGGGGGTGTCTTCGGGGAAAGGCGAATAAAAAAAATTTTTGTGGCTAAAGTACCCCCATAAAATTGAAATGAAAAGTAATCTTCTGGCCATAATCTTGAATTTTCAGTGGAAAAACGGAGGCCAACCTCTTACCGAGCATGCCACGCATCGACATGTCACAGGCGGCGCTCTTTCGGTCTGATTTTGCACTGTTTTCTGTGGTGTGGGCGCGTATTTCTGGTGAAGTGCATCCTTGTTAGAATCATCGGGTCTGGTATCAGGACGTGGACTGACTTAATACCTGGGCCGTTTTCCGCTCCGTTCGGGCTTCAACTGTTTTTTTACTAGCTGACTTTGTGGCTGTATAAGCGCAGTAATTAGTCTAATAGTGCCAAAAACATCAAATAAGATGAAAAATTACAGTAATCCAATGTAATTTAAACGCTTCAGGCCCACAATCGGGGATTTGTTTTAGAATGAAGACGTACGTACGTAGACGGAAAACGGCCCAGCTGACTTTCTTTCGCCGGTGAGGGTGCACTTCAACAATTCGGGGCGGATAGCAACAACAGCGTCGGATGGTAGCTAGCTGAGCAGCAAGCAAGTATACCGCGGTACGTACATGTAGCCTGAAGCTTTTGATTGAACTTGAAGGTAGGCTCTGGTGTAAAATACCACTTTGTTTTCAAAAAAACACAATAGGCCCAGTTAATTGATTTGATATTTTTGTTTGTTTTATTGTCAGCTCTTTGAGAAATACATTTTGTCATTGCGTGCTAAAAACTTTAAAATTCATAAAAATACATTCCACCTACAGCTAGCTTACAAATTCACAATTAAAAGGATAGCCTATATCATGTATATAGCCTATCCACGGAGGTCCAGATTTCATCAAGGGGCGCTGTTTTCGCGTTGAGCCCTACCTTCTGCGTTATGCTGCGCGATGTAAACAAAGTTCGAGTGACGTAAAAGGTTCTGACTTGCTGAAGATCTTCTCTTCTCCCCACTGACCGAGAAATGTGTAAAGTTAAGGCTTAGTTTAGCGGTAATAAGTTGCACTCAATAAATATCTAGCGTTTATACCAGTATGCATTTTTAGACCTAGTTTACAAGATACAAAACCATTCTACATCATTGCGGGGGCAATTAATAATTATCATTACAGTGTCCTTCAAAGTTTCAGATTACAATTTAAAAGCCGCTGTTTGTGTGTATGACTGAATGCGGGGAAAAGTATGGGCACTTTGAAAAGACTTGTTCCTCACACGTATATCATTTACTCACTGCCTGGCAAATTGTTTTGCACTCATATTTGGAGGGATGAGTTGACATGTTGCAAAGCTTATTTTCCCCATGAAAATTTTCAATTCTTGCATGCATATTAAACTTCTAATAAAAATGTTTCTAAGATTTAAGAACAGTTAATAAATATAGGTTTTTTTTCATTTAATTCTTTCAACAAATGTTAAAATGACTGGGGTTTTTCAATTATGCCTACAAAATAAAAAAATGGATCAATATTTTGATAAAAAAGATATTAAAATAAATATTCTTAAGGCCCTAGATATTACAACCAACGTGACATCTACTGGTAACAGCAAAATACATGTTACTTTCTCATCGTGTAGAACATGTGTACAAGCCCAGTGATGCAGTCTGGGGCAAGTGTCTGCAGGAACTACATTGTATTCACCACCATTGCTCACAAATGCATGTGTTGCTTTGTTGTGTTGTTGATGTGAATAAACCCAAGAAGCCTTGTGTGATTTCTCCATCTCAACTTAATCCAAGTCATGCTCCTGCACCAGAACACAATCACTTCAGAGCACCACCACTATCGTTGCCGATAATGATGACAGCAACTCGGAGACTGAAGGCAGTGACAAGTGCTGTGTTTTCAACTGATTTCTACCCATTGAACTTGCAAACTCCATCAATTTAACATCATGGGTCCAGTGTTTGTTCAAAAACTGCTTGCACTTGACACACATCAAGTACTGTTGCAGTGTCCCCCTCTCCTAGCATGGGATACGCTTTATTGTCACACCTTGTCACCGTCTCCCATGCTTCCAACCCACAGAGAAGTAAATTTTCCTTCTTTTGTCAGTGAATTTCCCAGGACAAAATATAAGCCATTTTTCCAGTTCAAGCATGTTATTATTTTGCCAAGTAAATTATGGTTAATGAAATAATCGCCATAGTAAGCATTAGAACATATTGTTTGTTTCAGTTTTAGAAATAAATGAAAGTGTGTTCAGTTTAAAACAATTTATTAATTTTATGTTAATTGAAAACTAAACATAGGACAGCTGGAAAAACATAAAGCACAGGGAAAATTTAGAGTTGAAAGCAAACAAACACCTGCAATAGTTTTATCTTTATTTCTAATTTGAAATTTAAATCCTTATAATATTTTGTGATATAAAAAAAAGAAATTGATTTTGGAAAAGATGACTTCCGACAAGAAAGGATGAGATGAAACCACACAAGACGCGCATTTATTTCATGCATGGCTTTACTTGGGCACCGTACATGTACCTCTGTACAACCCTCAAAAATTGGTCACAGTCAGCAACGGGAAGTACGTTCGTAAGAGCATCGGAGATCACTCCATTGGACTAAAGCTGTGAAGGTCATTCAGTTTCGATTGTTGTTTTCAAATTGCATGTAACTTAGGAAAGATGTTAGGACATTAGTTGATATCTTGCACTTGTTTGTTTCATGTTTTCAAATTAAAGAAAAAGCCATATTCCCTCGAAAACTAGTCTCTGATGGATATGGATTCTACAAATCGCCTTTTAAACATTTGGACATATAGTCAGGTGATAGTAGGGTCCAAGTACCTTCCAAAGGCTTTTGCCTCCATTAATTCATTTCACTCAAAACTAGTGTAACTAACGGCAGTAAGAGCAGAATCACTGTGGTCGTTTACTGAGTTGCCTATTGGGGAAGAGAGATTGTGAATCAAGTGAAATTGCCCTGGTGTTTGTTTGGGTACCAGACCAACAGGAGAACAGCACAAGTTTGGTTAAAGGAGGGTTAGAATAAGGACCAGCAATTCGGCCCAAACGAATTTCACGATTGATATTTCCTGTAACAATGCATGATTGTTGCGAACTGATTGAAAATTACAGGCTGAGGTACAAGCTCATGTTCCAGAGTAGCCCAAACGAAATCCAAAAGAAAAACCATCAATCAATTTCTGAGCAAGTTGTCGACTAGGGTATATGCTGAGAAAGGGGAGCATACTAATTTTACCGGTGTTGGTAGCGATGGGGTTGGCTGTACCCCAAGTGGTTCAGGGGCTACCTCGACAATTGGCCAAGTGACTGGCACATGAACACTTGTGGGCAAAACTGCAACACTATGAGAACTGCTAGCCCGCGATCTGAAGCATTGAAAAATACTTTGTAATTCTTTGAAAATTAGTTGAAAAGAACACTTTTCTAAACTTTCAGACTAAACTGCTCGGACAAAAGTGGCCAACCTTGCTCTGCGGTTCTACCTTAAAAGGCAGCAAGGCCTTGTACATGTATTCATTAGCTAATGAGTTTTCCTTCCGGACCCAAATACCTGATGCCGTCTTGCAGGCAATAAATTCTTTGAAGCCTCATGGACCTCAAAGGAATAAAGACCATTATAAGGCTCACATGCAATTGCATATAATGCCACATATGTAAAAAGGGAGAAATGCATGATTTCTGTGATTCGCTGTAAAATTTTCCATTTAATTTACTTGTAATTTGTAAAGGGAGAAGAGTACCCAGCAAGGCAGAATTAATGGAGAGAAGGCAGGCTGTAACAGCTGCTTTATTCAAGAAGTATGACATTACTGGCAAGGGAGAACTTACCCCTGTACAACTGCAGTCTATGCATTCCACCCTGCGCCAAGGAGGAGTAAGTCTTGCACAGGTACAGTACACAACATGTCATTATTGTGGGTGGTATAGTGTGTCAGAGATACATGTACATGTGTACATGTAATGATTAAGGCTAGTCCCTGAAGACATTGTTGCTAGGAATTGTCCCAAAACCTCCATTCAGACCCTTTGGGAGGTTGAAGCTTTTCAATTCATGATGAAACATGTTTTTAATTACTAAGGGCCTTATTTTAAATGATTTTAAGAAAAGTCTTTTTTATTGCTGTGTGTATTGTGCTCTGATGTAGAAAATAATCTGATTATTGGTTAGCAACCGCATTCAGAGCTTTCAATTTTGATCTGAAATTGATAAAACAAATTCCAAACGCACCCATGGAGTTTCAAATACCATTGTTTTTACTATTTGAAACCTAATGGTATGAAAATGTAGACCTTTTGGATTCACATGAACACAAGGTATGTACACATACATGTACATGGTGTTATGAATTACAGTATGAGAAGTTGAAAATATTCTTTCTGAAGTGCCTCAATTGGAATTGGTTCATTAATCTCAGGTTAAAATAAATTCATTTTATTCTTGTGAATTGATGACAGTTTTGACCTACTGGTACTTTCAGGTCTGAAATTTGAAGTTATCATAATACATGTATATACAGGTACCGGTACATTTAGTGCCAAAATCGTCTTCTAAAAACATTTTATATACAAGGACCTACATGTACATAATGAAAGTTTTCTTGTTTTAAAATAATGAAAATTATAATAATGAAAAATCTGTTACTTAATGGGGTCAAAAGCTTGGATTCTCCAACAAGTTGGTATAGGGTCAAACATTGGCCTGAAATGGATGGGGAGTGATAAGGTATTTTTGTCTTGGTGGTTCCCCTACCGTACTATCATTTAGCGTCTGATTATTGTAGAAATATTTTAGATGCATCAGGTCCTAAATATGTTGGAAAAACCATTCGCTATTCACATTCGCTAATAGTACCGGTATGCCATCTTAAAATTTTAAATTATGTCAGTTGAAGGCATGCATACAATGTACTTGTATTTGGATTTGAGAAGTCTATAATATCCATATTAGAAAAGGCAATCCAGTTCTTATAAATTCAAAAAAGACATCAGCTAGTTGGTATATTCATTTAATAACAAAATTTCTCACTCAGAATTATTATCCTTGTAGAAACTGACTCATAGCACCATGGTGTCAGACGTACTGAGAGAAAGTTAATATTTTGAGTTTTCATTTTTGTATCACAAACTCTGTGAATTGCTAGGATCTGAAGAAGTAGTTTTCCTGTGTTTAGTTTTAGCAGACCCTTGTTAATAAACTTCAAGGCAAGACACATCTTTATCTTGTTGCGTCTTTCGGATAAAGCATTTATTATATTGGTGTCGGATGTACATTTTTTGGTGTCGGACGTACACGTCCAAACTGACTTTTCAGATTAGAAGGTAATCAGTTCAAACCCAAGCTTGTCTCATTTTTCTACCTTCATGAAGGCTTTAGCAAACTTTCCAAACCAAAAGAGAACGCCAAGCCATACAAAAATTATCAAAAACAACTAGAAAGGAATTGGATGATGGGGCATTCAATGAAACAGTATGAAGAAAAATATTGTCTAGAAATGTTTATGCAAATTTTGCTCATTTAAACAAGTCCTGTACTGTCAAACATTCAAACTAAAAAAAAGTTTTCTATAGTTGACAATCCTTTAGATAAATAAATCAAATTAAAAGACAATTGCATACATGTACCTGTAAGATCTTTTGGTCTTAGAACATGAAATTAAACAAATGCTGTGTGTACTAAGCTGCAATTTTAAAGATTTCCAGTTCACACTTCACATGTAAAATCCAAAAAGAAGCTAAATGAGTAGATGTTTACTTACCCCTTTAGATGATTGTACACGTATACAACACCTAGAACTTTACTTGTCTTCATCAAAGCTCACACTGACATGACTTACTTCTGAACACATGCAAAGCACATGTTTGTCCACACATGACACATGTGGAATGGCTTTGGGCCCTAATTGTGACCTTATTAGGATGTGTATGTCCAAATAGTCAAATTTATGCAAATTAGTAAAAAACAAAAGTGGAGCATTGCATTGCCAGCAATGCATGGTTCTGACAGTGTCGGATGTACAGGGTGTCGGACGTACACATCTGATTCCACAATTTTTGAGTATTTGAAAAAATACTTGGGGGAGTTAAGCTGATGTCTAGAAAGAAGGAACTCACTGTGCTTGTATTGTCAATTTGGCAGTCCTTTGCTAAAGGGTGCACTGAGGGGATAAAAAAATGTCATTTTGGTGTCGGACGTACATAAGAAAAGTAAGTGTTCTAAAATAAGACATTACATAGAATTTCAAAATTTTCAAAATGTTACCCACCCGAGCTGATACTGTGGCCCCCTTAATGCCTGAAGCTAGCAACACAACTTTTTAGCCCTTTTTTCAGGTTCAGCGGGTATATAATTATACATGCATGCAAATGAATGGCCGTGGTGGAAAACAGTATGAGCAGCCCATTGAAAATGCACAGAACAAACTTCAAGTTTTTTACTTTTGTCTTCAGAAAATTTTTTGTATGCACATAGTCTTAGCAATAACTTAATGGGCCTTACAGTGGGTTGTGTCATGTAAAAATAAATCAAACATTTGATTTTGCCCCAAATGCACAATAATCATAATTCCCTTCCGTGTGTGTGATTCGCTTTGTGATTCAGATACCATGTTACCAATATACATGAATCTTATCGCAAATAGCTAAAACCAGGCACAACACAAAGCACTGTGGGTAAAATTGTGGTTTGAGCTGAATCGGCTGTATCAGTGTGTACGTACATGTACCTGTATGTACCGGTGCGTATCAGTGTGTACGTACATGTACCTGTATGTACCGGTGCGTATCAGTGTGTACGTACATGTACCTGTATGTACCGGTGCGTATCAGTGTGTACGTACATGTACCTGTATGTACCGGTGCGTATCAGTGTGTATGTACATGTACCTGTATGTACCGGTGCGTATCAGTGTGTACGTACATGTACCTGTATGTACGGATGCGTATCAGTGTGTACGTACATGTACCTGTATGTACGGATGCGTATCAGTGTGTACGTACATGTACCTGTATGTACCGGTGCGTATCAGTGTGTACGTACATGTACCTGTATGTACCGGGGCGTATCAGTGTGTACGTACATGTACCTGTATGTACCGGTGCGTATCAGTGTGTACGTACATGTACCTGTATGTACCGGGGCGTATCAGTGTGTACGTACATGTACCTGTATGTACCGGTGCGTATCAGTGTGTACGTACATGTACCTGTATGTACCGGTGCGTATCAGTGTGTACGTACATGTACCTGTATGTACCGGTGCGTATCAGTGTGTACGTACATGTACCTGTATGTACCGGTGCGTATCAGTGTGTACGTACATGTACCTGTATGTACCGGTGCGTATCAGTGTGTACGTACATGTACCTGTATGTACTGGTGCGTATCAGTGTGTACGTACCATAATGGAGATGAAGGTGGATCAGAAAAGGCAAAACAGTGTCAGAAAGCTAACCAGAACAAGCCTGGCCCAGTTCGAGTGCTGTCCAAAATACCTGCTAATTAACTTCTATTAACTTTGATAAAGTTAAGGCTTAACGTGATGGAAGAATATTTGGCATACTCATTCCATGTTCACCAATCCACAGTTTCCTCAATAATATCAACATGGATTCTACTGTTGAGCCATTAGCTGTCTAGATTGATTTACTGGCCTGAGGTTGAGGGAATCTAACTTTGCTATCCTAAGTGTTTCAAAGGATGGCCAGGTATCCAGGCCATTTTAGATTGTTTTGAAATCCATAAACCATCACATGTGGAAGCTACGGTACATGTAACACACAGGTATTCTCATCATAGTTCTTGCTAGCTTGCACATCAGGAGGATAAATTTCCTATCGGTATATCACTTTGAGCAGGTGGCTACATGTCTGAAAAGAGCTTGCCATTACATGCAACATTCTTCAAAATTTCTCCTGGTGATAAATGTATTAATAAAGGTTTCCAAATTAAAGATAAGTTATTGGAGTACCGGTATGGGTCGAACTTATCTAACCCCAATTTGTACATAATGACCAACCATTCACTGAAGAAAAGAACAAATTGTGTTTTATTGGAAGGGTACGTGACTAGAAATCAAGTGAGATATGGTACCTGTGTTTCAGCTACATGTAGATCTAATAGGACCTGCAGGTACAGGGTTTGTTGTGCACTCACTAAATTAACCTAAAGAATTCTTTTACAACTTCTCAAAGAGTGACTTTAATCATAAAAATACAAACCAGCACCTTCAGATTTATAAAAGTGATAATTTGGGGATAATTTGGCCTACTGTGTATGTTTGGTGGACATTGGCTACCAGTGCAAATCAAATGGAGTTGAATTCATTTAAAGTTTTACGTCAAAGTATTTGCACCAGAGAACTTGATTTCAAAACCTCTCTCATCAAGGAGAACATATCCAATTGGTTGAAACCTTGCAGGTACATGTACATGTAGCTAGGGAGGAATATGTTCAAGACGATCATTGATCTTACTTCCATAGTAATGACATCAAGAGGTGACAAATAACCTGACATAATTTAATGAATGTGCACTCTTCAAAGCACTATATCTCATGAAGTACATGTCTGATTGGGTTAAAATCTTGCAGATACAGTGTATCTTCAAAAAAGGAGTACTTCAGACAAATACTGACCTGATGTGATGATGACGTCATCAAGGGGTACTGGTAAATCACATGACATCAAAGGTGCACTTTTCACAGCACAATATCTTGTGAAGCACCGTACATGTCCATTTGGGTTCAAACCTTGCAGTTGCATGTGTATTGAAAGGGGAGGGCTTTTAAGATGAACATTGACCTGATGTGATGATGATGTCATCATATGACAAGTCACATGACAATAAAGGTACACTCTTTAGCACTGTATCTCGTGAAGTAAATGCCTGACTGGGGTCAAACACCTTGCAGATATTTTGAAAGGGGAGGACTTTAGACAAATGTTGCCCTTACATTGTATGTAACGATGACGTCATGATGACAAGTCACGTGACACGAATGGTGCATACTATATACATGTAATTGACTTCATCTTCTGAAGCACGTACATACATGTACTGTACATATTGGAGGGAAACACAAGTATAGATCTTGGTAGAAAGGGAGGCTTTATAGATTAAATGTGATAATGATGTCATTAGCTGAAACTTCTATGATATCAATTCTAAAGTTTACAAATTTTTATTCTTTTTAAAAAATAAAAATGGGAAAAAGCCTTTTGTTCTGTCCGTAAGACCGACAAAACCTCTAGTTCAGACTCATCCTTATCCAGTTCATAAGTGACTTCTTCGCAAAGGGGGACGCGCCACAATTTGCAGGCTCTCATTGGATAGTCGCTGATGTCGCGCATTAACTGCCAGTTCCATGGTTCTATGTAAACAAGTAAACAGCGATCAATGCATGTAACCCTATGTGCAGTGCACATGTGCAGTGGGCGTGGTTTAAACTGAAGTGACGTCACACTTACGAACCGGATACTCCATGTACTGTGTGGACTCTGCTTTGTATTGGGAGCATGCATGTATGTAATCCATCAACCCAAGGGCTGCCAAATTTAAATCGTCACAGTGACGTCATCGGGGGTCACGTAACATCAGATTAAAGTTTCAGTTTTCTTGTAGGTTTTTACATACATGTACTGTATTTCTACTACACAATATTAATGATCTTAATAAGAATAGTCTTTAACTTTGGCAGAGGATTAATTATGAGAATGAAAGAGAAATCTTTTTTTTAGTCTTCATTTGATTACAAATATACCCAAGATTCCAAATATCAAACAATATTTCATAAAAAGTGTTCAATGTAAACGCAAATCATGTGACTTGACTTGAAAGCTGCAGTTTTTCTTTATACATGTAGGTTTTGTGCCCATTTTCTAAAGGGTAAAGACTGGTGCACTCATGCATCTGAGTGACTTTGTGTTGGGAGCATCATAGTCCATCCACCTACGGGTGCACCACTAAAAATAAATGCCCATAGACAGCAATGATAAATCCCCATACTTCACAAATACATGTATTTTAAAAATACTCACAACTCTCACAGGTGTTCAGGCTGCACAGAAAAATGATGTTCCACATGTCCTCTTTCATTTTCCTTTCAATTTTCGGGGGGTTGACCAATGAATTTTTGAGAAATTTTTACCAGAAGCAGACCACGCCTAAAATGCAGAAAATGTCCCTGTCCAAAAAAGTAGCCATTTTGAAAAACCATTCCTCGGCAAAATGGCTCAAATAGTGCCACTTTCAAACCCGATTGCATCCAAATTGCTCAGAATTGGAAGCCTGGAGTCCGGCCCAGAGGTTCAGTCTCATATTTCTTCAATTCCTCAGTTCCATGGCTCTCAGGACCCTCTAATATAGAATATTTAGTGTATAACTTTTATTAATGAGCTCGGTGGACATAGTTCTGGCCTAAATACGAGGGTGCACCCCTAAGGGGCTGTCAAAATAAAATCATCATGGTGATGTTATCAGGGATAACATGACACCAGATTGAAGCTGCAGTTTTTTTTCAATTACAGAATACCCAAATGTCCAAAATGTAAACAAAAATTTAAAAAAAGAAAATTTGGAACAGCTCTGTGGTTGTTAACGACCATGTCCCTCTAGTTTGTATTTGGCTTAAAATTTCAAAGGCAGGGGGTAAAATAACAGGCATAGCCACAAACAGATTGAAAGCCAGGATTTTGACATTCTCATCGGCCTGATGAGATTGATCTTGCATGAGAATGGTGCATTTTTTTGTCTCAAAAAACAAACAAATTTGACCAGACAGTAATACGTGTACATGTAGCTATGATGAGTATAGAGCATTTTTCTGAGAAAAACGCAAAAAATTCCAGAGAAGTTGAGAGAAACTTGCATTGGAGGTTGTTTATTTACATTCTCCATGGGCTGCTCATGCTTTTTTGTGGCCATGGCCATTTCCAAGGGGACCAGTAGCTACTATCATAAAGCAATGATTTAAAAAGCAGGTGGTTTTTACATACATACATACCGGTATGTGCTGTGCCTCAAGCAATCCCCAACCTGTTCTTTGTGTGCATCATTGCTGAGCGTTTGATTGGATGGAGACCATAGATAGTGATTCTGTTTGAAACAAAAATCAGTGTCTATTTTAATGTCAAAACTGAGTTTTGTTCTATCAATATTTGACTGCAAAAAGGAATTGTACTGGGAATTGCGCTGTCCATGTGATAACAACTTTGCAGTAACATAAAGTATTCTATTGCTGTACTTAACCTACAGCCTGCCTGCCTTCACATACATGTACATTGTATTCACAAGTAAAGAAGGTTTGAGGGTGTCAAAACTCTTGGAGAAATTTATAACCACTAGGAAAATACTGCTATCAAGCATGACCAGCTCCCCTTATTGTATTTTGTATCATAAATGTTGTTATTCATTGTCAACAACACAGAAAAATGACAGCAGCAAATTTGAGGGTTCTTCTGTTCAGAGGCTTTTTTGGGGAGGGGTAAAGCAGAATATGTGTGTGTAAATGTACGTGGTTCCCCCATAACAAATCGTACATTGTAGTAGTAGATTGATTGTGGCCTAATGCATTGATTGTGGGATTTTGTTCTCCGTTTTTGTTAATGGTAAACAACATCATTTATTCATTCATACAACTGTCAACTTCAGGTCCAGGCTGCTATGAGTTACTGCTGCTTGACAGATGATACATGTGAGCCCAGCGAGCTGTTTGCTCTTCTGCAAGAGTTAGATCGACGCTATTTCCTACTGCAAGACTTTCGTTGGGAATTTGCCCTATTAGACAGGCACCAAAATGATTTAATCACAGAAGATCAAGCAAGGTTAGTAGGAATAATAACTCATCAAAATTCATGTTAAATACACTCAGCTTAGCCGTTATTCTAGTACCCAGTTTAATGGCCCATATTCTTCACTTAAACCTGAAATCAACTCATTGAATAATAACACTGGTCAGTCCTAACTACACAATGTCCATTTCATCAGGATACCATGATACCATGTGATTATAAAGGGTTCAGTTTTCTCTTTTCTAACGCAAAATGACTTTGTCTCATTTTTAAAGAGTTGGTCACAATTTTGAACATGCATGCTGGTGCATAAACTATAAACTATTTTCCAAAGTTAAGTTCTTTGAGATTTGACAAGGTGAACAATACAGACAGATTCACTTGAAGAAATTGCATCCTTTTTTCTAGTGTTCCACAGCATAATTGGAAGAATTGTTGTGTGCTGTGTGCATGCTTTTAATGCATTAATGCTTACTTTATCTAACTTTTTCAGTTTAGGGGAGGAAAGTGTTTTGCTAAATATTCAATAATGAAGATCACGTTTGACAAACACATGTGTTCAATGAAAAGTTAACATTTCATGCAACTCTGGTTTAAAAGAGTTTTCGTAACAATGCAAATATGTGTACATATTCTTGTATCAGTACATGTATATCAAGATTTGTGTGTTTTTGACTGTCTAATTTACAGTAATAACGCAAACTATGTGAAGTGGGGTTTTCATTTCATTCTAAGATTGCTTACGGCAATTTGAATGTACCATTGCCCATGACAGTTTGTCAAGGATGTGGCATACTGTGTACATGCATACAAGTACATGTATGTAGACTTGAAATCTAGTCGTTAGTTGGTCGTCCAGAACAATATAAATCAGCTAGCTGCGTCATTTCACAATTAGTGCTGAGCCTGTTCACCATTGCCCGCAATCCAGCGTGGTTGTGGGCTGTTCAGTACTGGATTTCAATGCCTGCCTAAAGACTTGATCAACCTGACTCTGGATGGATAATCATACTTGTAAATGCAACAACTACACTGCATATTCACACATTTCCGTGCAAAGCATCAGTAGTAACTCATGCTACATACACCGTACAAGTAAGAAACTCATCCATTTTATATGTAGGGATACATGTCTATATTTGATAAGTGCCAGTTTTTCAAATCTTCCACTAATATCCCTTTTAATATGACACTTAAAGACAAAGTATACATACATGTACATGTAACTATTCAAGAAGAAATCTATTATGCTAAGTATATTTTTGTGAAAAACCGATGCTTTTATGTTAAATCATCTTTTAAAAATAATGTAAACATCCTCTTCAATGAACAAGACTCTGGGTGTTCAGTCCAATTTTGGTAGCAAGCCCAGTTTGCTGTGTGCAAAAGGGCTTGCAGATTATTCAAGTTGGTAATTGGGCACTGCTGAACATGCATATTGGGGAGCGAGGTTGCACTGACCATTCCTGCCTGTTATTAAACTGCACGCCCAACTGCACTGCATATGCATTACAAGGAAGGTGGACTACACCCGGCCAATTACGGTACTTGATTTCAAGTCTGATAAGTACATGTATATAAATCTTAGTGTTTCGAGCTTGTAGGATGTATTGTACATGTACGTGTAAGTTTACCAGGTAGTGACAAAACATCACAGCAGATGACAAATGGTCAATTGTGCATGAACATGTCTGGTTCATGTTCATTTATTTAGGCTATTTCATCTTATATAGATTTATACGGTGCATGTAAATCTTGCCAGGTTCATGTTTGAAGCCATACATGGCAAGTTGTTCTCCAAGCTTCAGTGGGAGAGGTTTCTGAAGAATCGACCAGTTCCTGGAAGTGGTATCAGCTTTGCTGAGATTGAGGTGGATTTGTGTAACATCCCAAGCAGAGCAGATATGGCATATGAAGAGATGGAGGAACACAGGCAAAAAGAAGGTAGGAAAATTGGGTCAGCAGGTGCTTGAACAAAGGGTTTTTGAATACAAGATGTCTTTGCAAATTAAAAAAGACACAGACAGGGGAAAACCTGTATTTATGGGGACTATATGTGTTGAACAATAGTTGCTGTGGAGACCCAAATCGTTATGGAGCAAATTTTGTCCCAACATGTTGGTCCCATATTTACTGACAAAAGAATTTGTCTGAGTGCCATGGTAGCCAGGGCATGCAAACTGGTGCTGGCAAGGACACTGTGTTGTGTGTTGTGTTTTACCATCAAGTTGGTAAATCATCCAAACTGATTGTCAAGCATCATGTGGCCACCAAAAGCAATAGGAACAACAACAAAAACAAAACAAAACACAAAAAGCAACTGGCAAACTGGAAGTGTTATTCATACTGATCCTTTCCAACAATAGATGGTGCAAGTGAGATTAACAGTATAAATATCTTACTTTTCCATGGAAATGATCAGAAGACAGTTTTCAAACTTTAATATGCCTCAGCAGCACCAATGCAAAATTTCCTGCAGCATTAATACAGAAAAACAAATGACTAATACATTTACTTAGCAATACATTGGGAAAATCACCAAAGAAGGATTAACAACAGAGGAAGTTTGGCACTTACATTTACAACACTCAT
This sequence comes from Acanthaster planci, assembly GCF_054643075.1. Classification (NCBI taxonomy): domain Eukaryota; kingdom Metazoa; phylum Echinodermata; class Asteroidea; order Valvatida; family Acanthasteridae; genus Acanthaster; species Acanthaster planci. The sequence goes on from NC_141794.1 coordinate 8,779,897, forward strand.
CACTTCCATGAAAAGCTATTAAGGGTTCCATCCACTGGTAGAGTTCAAGAGCTTTTTGTTAAATAGTCACACATTGAACTCACTGTTGGGAGGAGTTCTGTTTTCATTGTCATAATGTTTTCCATGTACCGGTATTTGCTGCTTAGACAGGATAATAACTTTATACAAACATTTATGATTAAGTTTGAGTTGTGACTTAAGTTTGTTCTAATCCTGGGCGTGGTACTCTGATAATTCCTTGCAATAGTCTGAATGCTTTCATGCTGCCCACCCTGCCTGCAACTTCTGACAATGTTTGAAAAAAACTAAAGATGACACTTTCCAATTTTTCCGAAAAATGCTGACAATATAGTGTCCATATTATTACACACTAGTTTGACAATTACACATTCCCTGTAGACCTCATTGGTACATGTGCCTACACAGGAGCAGACACAGAAAGCAGAGCAGAAGTAGTTGATGCAGCATCAGTGTTCAATGCATTTTCAAGTTATTGTAGTCTTTACTGCACCTTTTTTCAGCAGCTGTATTTTAACTTTTAAATAAAGAGTTTAGTAAGACTATCTTTTTTCAAGTGGAAGCTTGTTTAATGTTCACAGATGCACATTGAAAAAACTGAAATTAACGGTAAGTTTTATCTGTGTGTGTCATGGTGGTGTTCGCATTTGTAATGATTGAGTTGTACATGTATCATAGAAGTTATTGTTCTAAAGACTTTAAATGGATCAAGGATGTTTAGAAAGGGTATGTGTGTATGTCTAATTATCTAGAAATGAATCATCTCTTGGAACAGCGTATAATGCAGGACTTTAGTTGCTCTACCACGGTCATACATGTACGTAGATAGTGAATTTTTATTGGTCGTGAACTGACCACGTGATATGCTACAAGAGCAAGTGTATCATTCATGCGTTACAAAAAATGATGGAGAACAGTTGATGTTTCGTGTCTACTGCATTGTAATTGTGTAATGTTGGGTATGAGGGTTGACAGCCACATTGGCAGTATGCGGCAATTACTGTAGGAGATGGTTTCTGTGTGGGGGACACTGAAGCACTGTGTCTTTTCGTATATGCTACTCTCTTCACTCTGATCAAGACAGAGACCTGCTGGTTATTAACTTTTGTTTTTGCACCCAGCTACCGAGGGTACATGTATACTTGACGAAAACGAGTGTGCTGTGATTGCTATTCTGCTGTAATCGCCATTGCTGTTTACATAAAATGCTCATGCCATTGTCTCTTCTCATCTGCTCTTCAATCTTGTCAATACTTTCAATAGAATTGGTGGTGTAATGCCTTGAAATTCAACCAATCAACAAAACCCCCAGGGCATTATAAATCCGCGGTTTCTCTATTAAACAAATTTTTTATAAATCTTAGATTTCTCCTCCCCCCCCAAAAATAGGTCAACAAAGGACATCATAATCAATAATTTTCCTTGATATTTAATATCTAATTTCCTTTCACGTGTTTCAATTTGTAGTTGCATTGTGCCTAAAAAATGATGATATGCGACCAAATGTTTAATTCTTATCGCCAATGGCAAACATGGTTTGTGTCCGTCAGTCGCCCACCTTGTCAGTCATATTTCATGAACAATCGCTGCCAATTATTTTTTCTATGTGCACCGAGAAATGTGTCTGTGATCACACAGCTTGTTCTCCATCTGACTATGTACATGTATGCAGCATGAGCCCACGTTCATGGCAATGTACACATACATTGTAGCTTTCATTTAGTTACGTACAGGCACGTACAGGTACTGGGTACCCAAGTCGACTGGTTTGTGTATTGGGAACTGAGATGTCTATATTTATTAGATGCACGAGCAGTCTATGCATGCCATGATTTCAGTGCAGTTCACTTGTTTCAGTCCCAAATGTAAGTTTGAAACCCAAAGGTTTCAAGCTTCCCTCGGTCCAGTCCGGTCCCTGTACAAAATACTCAAAAATAAAGAACAAACATGCCTTGTCTTTTCCTTCAGCTACATGTATTTTTGTTTTTCATATAATTGGTTGCCATTCTTGATTTATTCTATGAGCACAATATCCAAAGCCTGTCTGTCCTGCGGATAATTGACAGAATAATGTTTCTGTCTGTTTTGTCAGATTTTGTACATGTGCATGTAACTTGGGTATTTTGAAAATGTTTGTACAGTGTGTACAAAAATTGACCAGGTGCCTTTTTTTCTTGAGGCCAGTGACTTCTCATTTTAATTTTCTCCATACAGTGCTTGGTGTAACAAAACAACTGTTGCCTACAGTGATGGGTCTCCATGGGTTTTGTACACCTTTGGGCAAGTGGCACCCTCAGCATCGCCTAGAGTGCCATTTGCCCCTCTGGTGTACAAACACCATGGACCCCTACCATGAAGTCAACAATTGTGAAATGATACACCTTTGAACAACAAACATTTATCGATAGCTGTCTAGGATACAAATTTCATTTCTTTAAAGAGCACCTCTAAGGAAAACATGTTTTTCTAATTTATTTATTCAACAAAATATGCAAGCATCCAAATCGAACACAGTGTCATTTGTCTTCAGAGCTCAAATATATCAAGCTAAAAAGGTGTTTTTTTTTCTTTTCCTGACAATATGCGAATTCTGAATGTTGATTGCATCATGTCATGCATGTGGAGAAAATAGAGAAAACAATGGGAACCCTTGCCCTGTGTTTATAGTGGATAAACCCTTATGCATGTCAAACAATGGCTACAAACAATGGCTATTTGCATTGTTTGACAATAAATGAATGAATGAAACAGATACAGTCATCAAAACAACTTAATTACTGAATCTTTGATTTATTTTTGATGTTGTTTGCGGGGGCCATCTAACAAGACATGGAATTTGACAACTGTTACAAAATTGTGTGTGTTAATATAGAGAAAGCCAAGCAGATAGAGCAGAGGAAACAGGCAGAGGAACAGGCTCGACTTGAAAGACTGGCCAAGATGAAGGCAGATCAACTCAACAAGGAAGATGAAATAAGGAAAAAGAAATCCGCTGAGAAAAAGAAGGAAGAGGAAATGAAGAAAGAGAGAGAAGACGAACAAAGAAGAAAATTAGAGGAAGGTAAAGATGTCATGAGAAATCTTGGTTTCACTGAATATGTGCAGAAATGCAATCATTTGTGCTTTTAGAATTCCTTGTGCTCATTTTGTAGATGCTTCTAAATGCAGCAATGTAAGCTTGGTGACAGGGCACAGTCTTACGCATTGTTCTTGTACATGAACCAATATAATGCACATGTGCCACTCTAACAAACAGGTGGGGTCCACACAAAATATTTGGTATAGTGGTCATGTTGGGTACAGAGAATTTCAGGCGCTGAATATCAGATGTGCCTGTTCCCATCTCTGGAGACTCCTGGCCCAATCAAACATGGTGGTCTGCCTCATGTTTCTGCATGTACATGTATATCAGTATTTGGGGCCAATATTCCAACACAAAAACTCAAGTTAGAAATGAGTAACATGAAACCTGTGCTTTTCTTCTATACATGTTCAACTCCTTCCATTCTCCTTTTGGGTAGTTCTCAGTAGAAGTCAATTCACTAAATGAAATCAGGTTTCCCATACATTTCCCTTGAGCCATCACATAAAAATCACTTTGCAGTGCAGTTACACTGGTACCTGCTGCTAAATCAAAACATTGTCCAGGAACCATTCTATTGTGCCAAGGTACATGTACATAACCAAAGTTGGCAACAGAGTCTGCAAGCACTTTTCAAAATGCTCAAATCTAGCAAAGTATTTAACAAACATTTCTGCGATGTAAGTTTCAAAAGCTAATTTATCTGCATGTGTTTCAAGGCCCAAATCCTTGCCTTTGTAGTGATTACACAAAGTAGGTTTTCCACATAAGAGTCACCTGTTTCACATGCATCAACTCAGTGGTTTGTCTGCCTGGCCACGCACCCCTTCACTCTTGCGTAGCACATACATCTACATGTAATCACAAACGATACGGACTGTGCAGTGTTGTTCCTTTGCGAGTACGATTTTCCAACTTTTGAGTCATTATCATCAATCTTAATATGTTTTTTATATTTGAAACAAATTTTCAGTGTTCAGTGAAAATGCATAGAAATGTGAAAGCCAAGGGGCATGTTCAGCATACAATGTACATATGCAGTCATTCAAGTTTAATAGTAGTGTTTGTTATAGTGGCATTCCATTGTGTTAGTCGTAAGTACAGACTTCATGTGGTTCATCCTAAACAGTTGAGATTGCCCACTTTACTTTGTGGAAATATATACATGTATGACCACTGGACTTTAATTTCTAGTGGCAGTAAGCAAAACTATTGGCTCGTGCTTGCAGGTTTCTATGTGGGCATGCACATCTATGTATCGTTGAGCTCCAGTGACACTGGGCCATGACATGAATTTTCCAGGTAAAAAATTGAGGCCTAAAAAGAGTCAGCCTCAGAGACATGGAAGTATTTTCACTGAGACTACTTGCTAATGGTATGGATTCAAGAAGCACTTAATGAAATAATCATTGGACTTCAGTCGCTGCATCAGTTTTACCAGCACATTAATCGCTAGTTGTGGCAAAGTGGATGTTGTCAACTGAACTTTAGAAGTTAAATCCTGGAGGCATTTAAAAGTTACTGTTACATGTTACCATGGAATTCTGCAGCACGGGGAAAGAAGGAGGCAGAGGAAAGGGAAAGGGAAGAGGAGGAGAGACGGAAAAAGTTGAAACTAGAGGAAGAGAAGGAACGGGAGAGACAGAGGGAACTAGAGATCATTGAGGTCCAGCAGGCCTTAGAAGCACAGAAAGAGGTAGAGAGAAAGGCCAGAGAGCTACAGGAACAAGAGAAAAAAGAACAAGAGTTGGCCAAGAATGCAGAAGAAGAGGCAGAGGCAAGTCATCCTGCTGATGATGATAGGTTGATGGTGAAGGCTGTTGCTCATATCATACACATACATGTAGAATTGAAGTGATAATGGAGGTTTTGATGTTGATGATGCTGATCATTATGGAGATGTTAATTCTGTTATCAGTGATGATAAATATGATGATAGTGGTACCGGTACTTACAGCTGATGAGGTACTTTAGAATTAACTTGGAATGCTTGAAACACTGATGTCCTTCTCACTTGTATATTGTGCATTAAAGCTGCAGCTTTTACAACACAACCCTAGAAAAATTCTTAATGCTGTGCCTTAAGTGTTCTCAGGAGAAACTAAAGTAAAATTGGTGATAGGTCAATTTATGATAAAGGTAATGACGGAACAAAGTGATGAACCTCTGTACAACTTTTGTTGGTTTACATACTGCAGCTTGCAGTAGCGAGAGAGAAAGAGGCTTTAGAGGAAGCTAACCGAGCCAAGGAAGCCATCAAGAATGCGCAAGATGCTGCTGCCAAGAAAGCTGCAGAGGAAGCTGAAAGAGCAGCTAGGGAGAAGGTTAAACGTAAGAATCTTTACCATTGGTGACTTTAGCGCCTTTCCATATGTACATTTTTGGGTGCGTTGTGTACACAATGCATTCATGCATTTCCTTTTCACAGACACAGAAATTGACTCCATAAATATGTGTGCACTGTGTTCAGCCGTTACAATTGCTTGGGAGGTGATTTTCTTGGATACGTAATGCTAGGTGCAAATGTTAATACGCATATGGAAAGGCGCCTTTTCACATGTCCTGTTTGCAGTGCCTATCCCAAAGTGTTAACAGGTTTAACTTTAACTCCTTAACGGGGATTCTTTTGACCGTGACTGCTGGGCTGCAATATGCCCAGAATGCAAAGCTCTGTCCAGCATCAGGCCCCATTGAAACCGCAGGTGCATGATGAATAGACTATATGTGTGGTATGCACTAGTCCTCACACAAAGCCAAACACAGTTGCACTGTTCTGTCTGTACTGAGTGGTCTCTCTGCAGTATGCATGTTTGATTGAGTCCCAAATCATTCATACTCACAACATGCAACAGTGCTCATTCATAGTGTGCTTAACACACACAAGTATTGTAATTTTCTGAATATAAGTTGCAACTTATACATTGATTCTCATGCTGAAAAATATTCGTGCGGCTTACATGTATATGCCGGCAGCTTAAACAGCAAACTTTGGAGGACAAAATCAGTAACGAAAGTCATGACAGGGCCACGCGTACCAGTTACAGGTGGCACAGTCATGCTTTCATTGGTTGCTGCTTACAACTGAAAACTCGAACCTTGGAGAATAAATAAAGATTCAAGTTGTCCAGATTTCAGGTTATTAACAGAATTCCCCAAGTCATGGAGTCTCAAAACACATACATGAAATGTGTACATAATCTTAAACTTTACTTGCTCTGCTGTGACAACATTTTTAGTGATTATTTTTCCACTTTTTATTCAATCTCATGGTGTATATTTTGCAGACAATTAATCATTTTATTAAGATTTTTTTATTGTTGTAACCGTTAAATAAAAATCAGCCGCTTCAATGGTATACCTTCGTGTGGCAGATATTTGCTTGTGGGTTTTTCACAAGCCTTCTGGGGCATACACTGAGTATACAGTGTTAAATACAGGGCAGGGCAAAATCCAAAATTAATTTACATCTCCCCGGCGCAAATCCATCTTTGAAATAGTTGTTTGAGGTACCCGCTACTACATCCGATTCGAACCAGCCAGCCGACACTGGCAAGCTCGGTGGTCGAGTGATTAAGACATCTGCAGTAGTAAGCAGGAGGTCGTGGGTTCGAGTCCCACCCGAGTACACTTGTGGGTTTTTTCACAAGCCTTCTGGGGGCATACACTGAGTATACAGTGTTAAATACAGGTACATCTCCCTGGTGCAAATCCATCTTTGAAATAGATATTTGTCATTTTGCCGATCGTGTTCAGCATGTCATGCCACAGAATTTAAGGTTTTTTTCAATTGGGTTTCTGATGACAACACTCTCTATGGTCACGTGGTTATTGAAAAGAGTCAGTGATTGGATTGTCCATAAATGGGTCCGCGGTAGCAGTCAGGCTAGCCTGAAAACAAGGTTTGTGCAATAGCGGTTGTTCATGCAGTGCGTGTGTGCCATACAGCAAGCATGCAACGCAAGTGGTTCCAGTATGATGACTCGAACCAAGGTCTTGAAGCAGACTTTTCATTTTTGAAGCGAATTGGCGGTGGTTTTTTTGGTTCGTGTCACAAAAACCTTGAGACGACTACATGTAGATGTACATGTAGTGTTGTAGAAACTTACAGAGGTATTTTCTTTCTATAAAAGCCGATTCTTTTGGCAAGAAATTTAGTCTGCCTATGAGATAAAATTATCTTTTGACTTCACCAACTTCAAGTAACTAAGATTTTATTGTATGTCCCTGACTGTATACATGTAACTTTTGCTGGCCTCTGGAAAAAAGGCAAGAGCTGATGCACGCAACATGGGACAATTGACCACCATCCAGCCCACAAAAAGTATTAAATTTGAGGACTTCAAATTCCCGTTTTATGTTGACACTTGTTAGCATTGTGCTTACGTTTATTAGGATTGCACGTGTAGTGGAACCATTGACATATTGTAATGTTCATGACTGTATAGTTGCAAGGTCCCTAATTTTTCCACCTGTTATTAAGTCTCATTGGTTTCACAGTCAGTGGCAAAATAAGGGACCTGGTGACTATACCATCACACACACTACATGCTATATTGGTGCTTCAGCACGTAGCATGATGTCTTTCGTGGTTGGACTGTCAGTGCTTTGGTGCAGCTTATATCCTGGTGTGGCTTATACGCCAACTTTAAATCTTAATTTGCCAATTTTGGCATGCTACGGCTTAGTTATTTATTAGTTTGCTGTGATATGAAGCATTGATTTCCAATACATGGAATGTTTTCTGCAATATTTTTGCCTTGAAGTGAAATTTTCAAGTCAACCTCCCTATTTAAATATGGAACTTGCACAAAGATATTGTATATATGTATATTGTATAATTACTTTTTTTCTGTAAAATTTGGAGAGTATTTTTGGGACTGAACCTTTTTTCCATGGGATATTCATACCATCACATACAGAAATAATGCATTCCTCCCAATTGTAAGGGAAAACCTTACCAGAATGCTATACATGTACAATGCCCCAGAGAATATTTAAAGCCCAAAATTGTGGGGGGGGCACTTCATAACACCTTTAATTTCAGGGCATTCATGCTATGGTTTGACAGGTTTAAACCACAACCTATAATTTCTCACATTTCTGTCACTGTGTCATTTTCTAGACAAAGGTTTTTTTTGGAGAAATTTCAGGAAGGAATGCTTAAAAAACGTTTATTTTGAAGGTTTGCATTAGACGGCAATTTGATTGCACTTTTTATTCTTGCTATTTCCTTAGAGTACCTGGCTCCTGTGCTATCAGTAAATTCAAAACACAAGTTTAAAATTAAAATTGGTTCACCAATTGTTTCAGGTGAACGTAACGAGCGTATCCGCAAGGACCTGAAGGTGGCAATTAAGCAGAAAGATCGCATACTGCTCACGAAGTCTGTGGATGAGTTCAAGAAAGCCAAATTAGCAGACACAGATGGAGATCTACACAAAGCAGAGAGGATACTCACTCAGTTCAAAGCCAAAGATGGTAAGCAATTCACCATTCTCTAATTCTGCAACCTTAAATCTATGATTAACTTATGTCAACATGATAAGTGAACTAAACATTGAATATTTGTTTGTAGTTACAGATTTTTGAACATCTAAATGTAGTGTATGCTTTCAATGAGAAATAGTGCTGCTGCTGCAAACATCCTTTGTTTTAATTACTGTTTCTTATGTGTTATACATGTATGCAGTTAATGGTGAAGAATGTTGCTTGGTTACAAAATAAAACATTATGGTTATGTCATTGATATTTATGTAAACTGACAAAATGAAATAGAAAAAGACTGATACGTTTACATTGTTCAGAGAGCTAATACTTCTCCAGGGTTGATTGTATTAAAATGCCAACCAGCTTGACTAAGGCTTCATATTTGCATTAGCTGAAGATTGTACTGAGTGTAATGGTGTTGTTGTCACTGCAGACCTGCTGAAAGCCATGGAACACCGTAACCTAGAGGAGTTAGAAAAGGCTATTGACTTTGTCAAGAAGTACTCGCTGGAAGGTCACATGCCTCAAGAAATGGTGCGAGCCAACAAAATGCTCCTTGGTCTCAAGCGACTTAAGCGTCTGAAGGATGAGATTCTGAACCTCAAGCAGAGCACAGTGGCTGAAATTCGCAGCTACAACAAACCACCACGGGCTGTCCACATGGTCATGATTGGCACTTATTTGTTGCTAGGCAACAAGGAAAGCACTCTAAAGGTATCCAGATGATAACATGTAGGGAATGATATTTGGCTTTGCAGTAAGTTGTAGGAAAGCCATTGTGTTTGTCTATTTTGTCTTCTTTCTTTGTCTTTGTCTTATTCTTAAGAGTCATTGATTTCGCAATTTCTTTTTTCCTTTTTCTTTTTCCCATTGTACATACTTTTGCCAGGCAGCTCTTTGGCCATTTTTTATATTTCACTCTTTATCAAACTTGAACCCAGTTGAGATTTAATGAGCTACCTTAAACATGTGCACTTAATGTTGAAGTCGTGCTGACCTCATACATGTACATGTAACAAGTCATGAGACAAGCCCTTATACATGTAGGTTGATTTTGGTAAGGCCGATATTTCCAGAACTACCAATCCTGTTAAGTTGTAACTACGTATGTAAGCCAGATGAAGTGTGTTAACCATATACTGCTGGAGAACCTGATTTCGGGTACTTTGGGTGTGTATGCATAGCCGTGGTGCCTGAAATCAAACAAAAGAGCTGGGCCTTGTAACAAAAGACTATACTTAGAACAAAAGACCCGCTGCTGGGATTTGCCATCATTTTTCAGCTTGCATTAATCGGAAGGAATCCGTCATTGTTTTGAAACAGTATACCACTGTTTTCGGCGTGCTAATCCCATGGCACCAGGAACAAAAGTGCTCCAGCTCCCCATCAATGAATGATACAGTACCGCTGCAAGCTAATCCAGCCGCATTTGAAAAGACTCCACTGGCATTCACTGGGATTAAAGGAAATTACGCAACACCTCGCAATTCTGGGCTCTCTTTACTGGGCAGCAGGCCTGGCTGAAATACTCAGGCATCATTGGAGGTTGCCAGTCATGTTGGTGTAAACATCAAGTAAATGAAATAATGAAGTTTTGAAGAATTTCGAAAACTGAAAATGTTGAAAATCGCCCATATGTAGGCACTGCGTTTTTAAAAGCACCCGGCAGGAAATGGTTAACCCTAACTCCCCAAGGGTGGCTGGCCCTAACTTTTCCCATTCACACAAAGTTAAACACCCATATGGGACTTTGTGCACAGAGGCTGTTGGACTTTGTTTGTCTAAGGTATGACAAACCCAATGCAAAAGCCAGCTGTTATGGGCCTACCAGACCTATCCCCACAGAATTAAACACTTTACTACTGTTTAATTTTGTGTGGTTGGGGAAGGTTAGGGTTAAAGATGAAAATGTAGATGAAGTCATGATGGCGTCCTTTCAGTAGACCAGCTTTGCATCAAGCAGCTTCAGAATATTGCAAACTGGAAACACTGGGCAGCAACTAGTGACCAATGCTTTCTTTCACTATTGGCCAAAAACTGAAGATTACATGATGGTGCTGCTAGTTTCGGACATGGCCGAAGATAAACTGGCCACAGATGGAAGCGCATCTGGTTTGTTGCCTAATTAGTTTGCCAACCCTGCCAAAAACAAGCTGGAGACTGTCCTCAAGGAAGCTGACTGGGCCTTCAGATTTGGCATGCGTGCCACATCCTTCATGCTCCTGCTGTCCAAATATCTTGTGAGGGGCTGCAAGGATAACACCTCTATCCTGCTGGTATGGTGTTTGTGGCCTTTTCCTGTCTCAGTGACTTTGTCAACCTGACTCTTGAGCAGTTCAAACACACCTTGATGCGCTTGTCCTGTTGAGCAATGTTTAAAATGCCCTCTTCCTCCCATCTGAAGGAGCCATAAAACATTCAAGCTTTCCCCTTGAATGGACCAGACCTCTTCACTGGCAAATTCCAGGAAGCAATGGAGGCTGAAGTTAAATGCATCGATGTAATGGACAGGATAAATCTAATAGTCGGCGTTAAAATCCAGCCTATATCAGACAAAACCTTGCACTCCAGCTTGCTGCAGGATGCCCTGCGAAAGTCCAGGCCATTTTGCCGTCATACTTCTGCTTCAGCCAACAGAAAAACAATGGCATTTACCTTTGACAAATGCTGAAAACAACCCTACCATCCGAGTGGTCAGTCATAAAAGCCACTGGTCTCCCGTTCCAGGGGTTGGCATCACTGACTTTCCAGAGCCTTGGTGACCCCCCAGTCTGGGACCCATGGGCAACTGCCTTCAATTTTCCAGGGGTCCTTGTATCAGACCACGTTTCTTACTGCTGGGTGCTCCAAACAATTCAGTTCTTTTACGTTCTGGAATTCACGAGCACCCCTTCATTGGACACCATCATTCGTCGAACCAAATCCCAACCCACGAAGCAAGATGCCTAGCTTTGGAGGTAAAAATCGAGTCCCTCCTCGTGAAGATTGCAACTTGTATAGTTCCATTGGCAGATAGATCATATTGTTTCCTGTCATTTTTTTTCTGACACCAAAAAGGAATGGCAGAAATAAAGCCGAATCCTTGCATAGACACCCTCATTCCTGGGAACTGTACTCGACATTAAAACCAATATGGCCTTTCTGACAGACACCGGGGTGCCAACAGTGCATTTGACTATTCCCCAACGGGACACTGGCCCCAGGAGCAGCATGGATGCAGCTACTGGGACTCATGGCAAACATGGTGGAACTCATACCACACTGCTGGCTGCATAACAAGCATAAAACATCTTGTTTGTCTGTTTACACTGTTATTTGTTTTAGGCATTCTGTTTTTTTGGGGGGGGGGTTCTTGGGGGGATGCAGCTCCTTTCCTACACCTTCAGCAATTCAACCTGTCACACCCTGAAGCATACAGAGCAAACCCATTTTGTAGATGTGTGTTGTAGGTACATATACGTACAGGTAATGAAAAATCCACCAGCACATTCAGACATTACGACATGCAGAAATCAGTACAATACAGGCGTTTCACAATAGTACACCTCCAAGAATTTTCAATGCGTTGGCTAATCAAAGTCCATTGGCCCAGTGAGCATTTTGGAAGGGGGGACAGATTTTGCAAAAAAATGAATGGTTTTATGATGTAATAAAAGACGTGTCGTGAGCTAGATTGTGTTCTGCTTCTTTTTCGTGTATGTGTATTTATAGGATGCGTTCGCACTGTTACTCTGTTACTGTGTACATGAGTGAGGATGCGAGCACATCACTCGCGGGTCACCCCCTGTTTACACATTTCCCAGGTTTGATTACCAGTGTGAAACGACCTTGCATATTCCCGGGAAATACATGGTGGTGTCCCTAGGAATTACCAAATGGGTCTAGTGTGAACAGTTTCTGGGGTTTTGGTGGGGTAAAAAAATTCCCAGGATTTTCCAGGACATTTATTTCCCAGGGATTGGCTCTGCAGTGTGAAAAAGCCTGTAGATAAATAGGGTCAACAGAGCGACCCTGGGACTGTTGGGGTTTCACGAAGTAGTGCAGCGTTCATTCCATGGCCCGTCTCTCCCCTATAAACTGACAGGAATCGGTCTGCGAATAACAAGTGGCATTACATGCTGTACTTGACATTCCACACTAACACCTACTGGCAGAACCATTCCCTGTCCGGTGTAGGGTTAGCCACGCCACACATCAGGGACTGAGCGTAAGAGCAGGCGGTATCCAAATGCTCAGTTGCCTCACTTCTTGCAGATGCCAATTGTCCTTCCCGCCAGACCAGACTTACTCTACCAACCAACATCAGCTGTACTACAGCATCACCCGGCGTCCCTACACCTGACCTGAGTCTCTGTAACTGGCGTAGCTGACTTCTTCATGCATCTGTTCAAGTCAGACCTACAGGTGTCGACCATCCAGAACTACCATTCGGCTATTGCAGCTATTCACAATGGTTTTTCTGATGGTTCGATGGTCACCGACAACACCTTCTCCAAGGGATGTTTCTTCAGCGTCCCCCTACCAAAAGATTAATTCCTTCCTTGGACCTGCTCAGCTTGAACCTCTCAGCAAAGCATCGCTACTCAACTTGATGGTGAAGCTGGCATATCTACTGGCAGTTACTACATCACATTGAGGCAGTAAACTGAAAGCGTTATCTACTGCTGATGGCCACATCCAGTTGGAACCCCATGGTGCTCACCTCATCCCAGCCTTGGGATTCCTCACCAAGAACCAGTCAGTTTCCTTTCACCCTCCTGATATTTTTGTACCGAGCATTACTAAACACACTGGGCCCCCAGATGACAAGCCTTGGTGCCCAGTCCGAACTCTTAAATGGTACCTAGCGAGGACTAGAGAGCTCAGAGATTCAACTTCGCAGCTCTTAATTACAACAATAAAAACCACACTGAGCAGGGACCAGAGACACTGTAGCCAGGTGGGCAGTTTCGGCCATCAAATTTGCCAACTCGAATCGGCCAAGTCTACTGACTGCAACCATTGCAGATTACCAATACATATGCATTATTTCCGAGTCCATTACATCCATTTGCTAAATTCTTGATTACCAGTATTGCACCCCAACTCACTCACCCTGGCGAAGGTGTCAGCCATGTTGGTCCTCTTTTTCTTAGTGCCACAGATGTGTTTGCTCCAGCTCCGAATTTTGAGAGTACCCTTGTACCTTGCATATGGTTGCTGCCAGGTCTTCACTGCTTTTGGTCACCGTGGAATTTTAACTCCTCACTGTCAAGTTTGACTGAGCATGGCCCACTCGACTGTTTAGGTTACTTCTCTCTCTAGTGTTCCTTTATCCTTTGAGGTTGGTTGCCTTTTGGTAATGGCTTTTTGTCCAACCACTGCGCCTAGCAGTGGTTGGATGGTGGCTACGGCCCATTCCCATTCCGATTGAGATCCAAATGTTGTTTCAGCATCCGGGACCAGGCCCACTCTGACCTCTCTGGCCTGCTCTTCACCTCGGGACACCGAGCCCTCCGGCTTACCATGACATTGTTGCTTTTGGCCTCCCTCTATTGCTGATCCCCTTCCACAGGGTGTGGCATTTGCTGGTCATTCTTCGGCTTCGGTACAGTGGAATGAATCCACAATTTCTTCTCCCATGCGAGATTCTTCTCAATTAACAGAAGTGGGGCAGAAGTGCAAGTCTCTCGGTCACTCTGTCTTCCGTCCACTCTTCTGAGAGGAAAAAAAGCAAAGGATCATCAGGATCTCTGTCTACCAAAGATACACTGCAAGCCCTGACAGAGTCTGTCTTGATGCTTATTCAGCATTATACTCATCCTCCAGCCACTATGCATCCCAATCTGGATCCTTACTTCCCACGCCCAGACCGTTCGGTGTCCCTTATAGGGCAGTGGGATCTACCTTTTTCTCCTCAGCCTTTTCAACCAGCGTCCGTTGAGGCCCGTTCCTTGATCCCTCCACTGGTCCTGACCCACCACTACTTGTCTCTGATTCAGGTCAGTCACAGGATGAGGAAGAGAGAGTTTGGGTAAATGATTTGTCTCGTTTGGAGTCCTGCCTTGGCCTGCTCCAAGGAAAAATATTCAGGTTTTGGGACTTCTCTCTCCTGCTCCTCCTGCGGAAGATCAGAGTCGCCCCTCGTTCAAGCGTTACACACCAGGATCGTCTTTCTCCTCTCATACTCTCTTTCCTAAGCTTCCTCTGGACTGCTCATGAGTGGAAGCCATGGATAAGCCTGCGAAGGCCGACAGGTGGTACTGCAACAACCGTTTTCGCTTGTATTTTAACTTCCAGGCGGGTGATTACGATACTTATTTTTCGGTACCCAATCACCCTGAGGCTGTTAAGATAAAGTGTGCCCAATGAGGCATACGTCCAGTATTTCATTTGGTGACAAGACCCTTCAACGCTCTGGGATATTGACTGTGCTTCCCAGATTGGTGTTCGCTGTATGGCCTTTCTACTCCTTACTGAGTTTCTGCCCCCTGTGTGTGAGAAGGACTTGGATATCTCCTCATTCTTTTGGTCCACCTGACCTTTGCAATCAGATGTGGTGGACAAAGCATGTGCCACTTTTGCAATGCCTTTTATAAAAGTTGATGCAAAGTAGAGTGTGCTACATAAAGTTCTGAGATCCTTTTTATCAATAAGTTGGTTGGAGTAGAGAACAGCTGGTGTGGCACCATGTTCAGCAACATTTAGACATTTCTTAATAAATCTTGACTGAAGAGCATCAAGATCATAAAGTTGAGTCTCTGTGAGAATGTACACTCAAGAATGTCTCAGTGAAGGCAAACCATATTCTGTCAACACTTGCAGTGTATCTGGTCTTACAAGACAACTTTCCATGTTCCCTAGCGTGCCATCCTTATCAAAGATTATCTTGTAGGTCTCTTGAGTTTAAGCATAGTAGGTAATATGTGACCCAAGAAATTGCTCTGGTTTATCTTTATTAACAGTTGGGAGGGGGGTTCTCCAATATGAGACAGAGTTTTCTCAAAAATGTTTTTGTCAAATCTTTGCTGAGTCCGCTGGGTTGATGTGATCAAACAAAAATCATCAGTAAGTGCCAAAGTATTAACACACTGTACATTGAAGTCATAACCATGTATTCTTATTAGATTTTAAGTCCTTAATAATAGGATTAAATGCCAACAAAACAAGAACGGGTGGTCATGGATCGCCTTTGAAAACTCCTTGCTAGAACATAAATGGCTGGGACTTCCACATTGGCCCAGTTGTTAAAATATTGTGCTGTACTAGGAAAACTTATGGCTATGACTCAAATGTGTGATAGTTCCTCCCCAGAAGAAATAAACACCATCACATGGTTGAGCTCTGGGAATGGACCAGTAAAATTCTAAAGAATATTTATGAAGTTTAATTATAAGATTTAAAACCTTATCTTAAAAATCTAGGAAATTAAAAGGAAAATGAAGTTACTTATCCCTTAGAGCTTAACTGGAGTGTCATGGGTACAAAGTATTTGTTGAAGTTTAGATGTTACATGTTAACTTATTGAATTGTTTATTTGTAAAGGATTGGAAAGGAATGCAAGCTTTGGTTGGTAAGACGGGCAAGGACGGATTGAAGCGTCGTGTTCTGCAGTGTGATCCTACCAAGATTTCTGTTGCAGCAGCCGAACGAGCAAAGAATCTATTGGAGGAGTTTGATCTGGAGCAAGTCAGAGATGTGAGCGCTGGAGCTGCAGTGTTCTATGCTTGGGTAAGATCATGTGTACAGAGCAGGAAGTCTGTTTTGTTTTATTTCTTAATAACATAATAAACGCGTAGTTTTAACAAATAGTGTGTGTTCACATTTGCCCAATAGGAGTGATTTTATTCAGTAACAGTTGGATGTTCCATTTCACTTATCATCACCATCACCTTGTGAAATTATTCTTCCAAAAACAAAGTGGCTTGTACACTTACACTTGCCCACACACTCACAAAAACAGTGCAGAAGAGCCATTTTATACAACCATTTATGATAAAATGTTTGATTCATGGTCAGCATGGTCATTGTGTTCATAAGACTGTAACACTGTTCCTCCCCCAATGATTAACACACAGCACTCTTCCTTTTAACCACTTCCTGCTGGGGATTCCGGTTTTGGGCACTGTGTGTTTATACGCATGGCTGGGGTCTCCGAAATTGGACAAAGGGAACTGGGCCTTGTAACAAAAGACCGTACTCGGAACAAAACATCAGGCTGTTGAGCATTACCGACATTTTTTCACTCTCAATAGTGGAGATAATCCAGCCTTGTTTTAAAACAGTATACCACGGTTTACCACTGGAGTGACTGGCATGTTTCTTGTGTTATTAACCATGTCATGAAATTTATTGAATTTGACATTTTCAATACATGGCTTCGCAAAAATGTTTGTTAAATGTTTCAGTGATGGGTAAGTTTTATTACATGTTTATCAAATGTTCCAGGAGCTAATCAAGCCTTGTGTTAATTAGGGCTGAGTCAATTCGAATGATTGACTTTTTGAATACTCAACATTCAATTTAATTGAATATTCAAATATTAGGTCGTACCGGCTGGCAGATTTTTGACCAAACCATACACAAAATCAGTTGCAATAATGCTCGCAACTGTACATTATAATCACTATAATAGCTTCTCACATTTAGGACTATGTCAAGCCACGATTTAGTGAAGATTTGATAATATTATTCCAAGAAAAGAATGCCTCCAACACCACAATTTTGTGGTTATCAAGAGACTACTTAAAATTTATTTTGATGCAGCCTCCTTTCTCTGCGCACCTTCAGTCATTCGATTTCAAGTTGAAATATTGTCATGAAGATTTCATCATATTTTATTTCAACAAAATTTGCATCAGTACATCATTATCACAAAAAATACAATCTTGGCACATTCACATTTATTTTTAAAAAGCTATTGCCGTATTCCAGGATTGATTTTATATTGGGCTGTTGGGCATATCACCTGCCTTTAAGTGTCTGGAATCTGTTTGAAACAAGCCTCCATAATGCGATTTTTAAAAAGAGATCTCTCTCTTCTGTATTATGAATTTTGCATTTGATTATTCATATTAAAAAAAAATTGAATATTAGATAATCAATCGAATTTTTTCGTATTTGGCACAGCCCTAGTGTTTAGTTATGACATTCACATCCACTTGTTTAAATTAATTCACATGTATGCAGATGACAAAATAGTTTGATGAGGTGAGCATTTATATGTTAACGTTCCAATTGTCTCCTCATGAATTTAATTTTACCATTGCACTCATAAGCATTCAACATTTATTTACGAATCTTAACTCCAGTCTTTGTTTATAAACTAATCCTTCATTATTCCTCCTCATTTTTCTTTTGTCCTCTGAATTACATGTATGTATGGTATAAATACTTATGGTGGCATTTTAACTTTTGTGCAAGGTTACCATTTCCTGAACCCGTTGCAAGTTCATTGTAAAAGTCTTACTTGCAGTGAGCAAGAACTCTAGACCATGGAGGAGGTTTTGTTTTTTTCACCGAGCTAATCTTTTTTCATAGCGCTAAAACTCTGCCAAAGATTGTCATGTGTGTTTACAGTCTTCTGTCAGTCGTTGGAAAGTGGTTAATTTGTGAACGTTACCTTTATCTGTGTGTACTTTATCTCTTGATGAAGGCCTCAGCTACCATAGAAGAAGTAAAAGACATAGCCAGACAGAAAGAGGAAGGACTTAAGCCAGCGGCTCATCAAGGTGGGGCCAAGACACTTAAGCATGAGCTGCAGTCTGGAACACTTACCATTACTATATGAAGGTTGATGCAGTGCAAAATGCCTATGGTACAATTTCAAATGGACCGGACATCTTGTCCACTCCAGTCTAGTCCACTTTGATAATGGTGACCTTCTATGCTGATTTTTAAGAAAGATGATTCCTCGCTTCTAAACTGGGTATAATTTGATAACAGAATACATGTAGTTCACAGCCAGCTGATAGTACTGGACAAAGAGTAGTGTGGTTGGAAATGATTCCAAAAGTGTCCTTTGCTTGTGGGTTAATGTTATATTTCTGTGATAACCTTTCTGCTTTCCTGACATTGTTAAAAATTAATTGGACATGCTTATCTGTAGGATGATATGACATGCCAGAAGCAAATTGAAAAACTCTAATCAAATTCATTGTGAAATAGTCTGCATTCTGTCAAACAACCTATGCCGAGGACACCTATCCAAATACTAAGCAATTTAATTTCCATGACTGAAAGAACTTCCATAGATTTTTATATTTTACCGTCTTAATTTATAAGGTTTGTTGCATTAATTTCAAGATGGTGTTGCTCATTTACAATATCAAATAACACAGCAATGCACTGTCCAGAATTAGAGCATTACAGTTATCGGTGATTGGCTGTTCCTGCATTAGATGCTATAATAATTATGTAAAACACAAAGGAGGAAGATTTTTTCCCATCTCTTTCCAGTGTGCACATGCTGGTTGTTAAATGTGAAATGGGATGGGCTTGGGTTTACCTACAAAGTCACAGGCCAAGAGGCCTTCAACTCTTGTACATTTAATTTTTTGGTTTAAGATTTCATGTATAATGAATTTATTTTTGGAGGTAATGAATCAGATAGAAATTCACATTCCCTTTTGATATTGATCTGATTTAAATGTGCGGTCTTTTAATATTGAGTGTGTGTAAATATTTTACAAAGGAATTTATTGTAATATGTAGCAAATAATCATAAAAAATTCTGTCCAAAGCATACAGTATAAATGCTTGCAGTGTTTTGTACTTTTTTATGACTGATTATAGGGCGGTTGCATATGTGACATGCAGGAGTGGATCTCATTGAGTATTGTCACATTTGATGTTTGTATAAGATTGTTTTCCAGAAGACATTCAGCAGTGAAACTAAATGATGTGGCATGTAGGAAGCATTTTGTAAGCAGGTTGGTTTAGTAATCATTGTATGACATCAGAAATTAACATCTAAGACTTAACCTGGCAAAATTAGTATTTAAATGCCTTTAAATGAATCTTGCGCAGTGTGAATTAAAAGAAACCCTTAGCATTTTTTACCAACATGACAAGTTTCATATGAAAAGGGTGCCAAACTGAATGATACATCAAATCAAAGAGCTGTTTGTTCTGTCTTCTGCTAACTAAAACAAAATTATTGACAAAATTACCATACAATTCATTTGTAAGACCTGGCCAGATAAATGTGTTCATTACAATGAACTAGTTTGTTATTTCCTGAAAGCAATGTCTTTCAAGATACAGCATGTGTGTGAGTTGGCCTATGGCAGCACTGACAGGACATACTATCACACATGCTGCTGTTTCTGAACAGCCTTGGATGAATTTTAGTTTGGACATGCGCTGTTGGAATGCCAAACTGGATCATTATTTTCTTGTGCCTTGTATTTGTAAGTTGTAATGATTATTCTGAAATAAGAATATTGCACTTCAGACAAGAAGATAAACCTTTGGGTGAGGTGCTATTCATTTTCCTGGGCAAGTTTTAGTTTCTGTGACAAGTTCATTCATACACAGCCAGATTTGCAATGTTCTTATGAAGCTTGTCTAAGTAAGATTTACTTTCCACAATTCTGGGCATTCAGTTTAATTTTGAGGTACTGGAACCCCAGCTACATGCAGTGGCCCTCTACATTGCTGGTGTGGCAGTGGTACAGGAACTACAAGTAGCTATGGATGGTACATTGTCTTCAATGTGTAGGCTGGCAGGTCCCTTGCACTATGCCAGTGGGTGATCTCAGGAATGCATGCAGGACCTGGCCTCTGTGTTTTCCTTGAATTCCATAGATATATCACAGGTCAGCAGTTGTTACCTGTGACGTTTTGGTTCTTGTTATTTGGGGGTAAGCATTAGTAACCCACTCTGTTGAAGTTTGTCTTGTTTTCTAATTAATTGTCTTAGGGGGTCAGCAGTAGTGATCCCCATTTCTTGTTCATATTTATATAATTTTGTCTGTAGAATGCCAGCAGTGGCAACTTCTCTGAATACAGTTGTAATCAGCAGTTGTGTAAGATGTGTTTGTTGAAAATGTCTGCAGATACTCCGGTAGATACACAAGGACACATATAAGGGCTACCAACAAACTGTTTTGTTTCTTTTGGTGTTGGTGTTGGTTTGGTTGGTGGGTTGGTCGGTCGGTTGGTTACACAAGTGTGGCCAGCTAGCTCTCAGTTTTTTTGGTGGCTTTTCAAACTGTGATAAAAAAAATTCCATTTGCTTTTTCTTCCCATTAGAAATTGACAAATCTAGTATATTAAATGTATTTATTTCATTTTCTGTCTTGTTTGGTATATGTATGCCATTAAAAGTGTAACCCTGGCCCAATTTAGGTCCAGGTTACTAGTTACACGTATGTGTCATTGTGTATATATTCCTGTGTATGTTACACTCCCTACTTTTTCCTTTAAGATCATTTCCTCTTTTTTTTGGTCTTAGATACTTTTATGTCTGTTGTCAGTAGCCTTTTGCCGTGTGATTTATGGCTCTTTCCCTTGTCAACTGGGTGGGTTGACTGACCCCTCACTCAATGTCTTCTTTGAGGTCTATGGGTAAGAGCCAGCTCCCCTAAAACTTTATAGGAGTGCCACGTGGGCACAAACATACATTTTAGCCAGGGACCACAAAGTATATCGGCTGGTCCTTCTCCTGCCATATCACCACTTTATTGAACTAGCCAGCCTACGGCAAGCACTGCCAATCTTTCCACTCCACCTATTTGAGACATGTCTGTGCTCCTGGCATACAATTGGAGAAATCTGACTGGAGCATCCAATTGAGGATCCTAATTTGTTTTGTTCAATAGGATTGGAGTGTCTGTTTCATCTCTCCATGCCCGAGTGCCTAAATTGATGTTGGCTCTCTGTTATAGGCCACAGTTTACCACTTGGGCTGTATGCCCTGGGACCGTCAGCTTCTGGCACCAGACACGTGCAAAGCTGGGCACCCAAGACACCCTGATTTAAGCCTTGAGGACAGTCCAAGGTCCTGTGTCCTGTGCAGTGCATACACGTAGGGGTATATACCCCACCCACCCCCATGACTTACACCCATGCCTGTGCGTGTCCTTCATATAGGGGGGTAGTGGGGTTGAATCCTTTGGTATACTGACCCGCAATTAGAAACACGTGCAGGTGCATGGAAACCGGCCCTGCATAATCAGCCAAGGTGGGTCCATCGCCATCTATCTGAATAAATACACAATATCCACTTAGCTCCCACTGGATTGCCTAAAAGAAACAAGTTTCTGTCGACGGAGAGGCTCTCCAAACTAACTGGATAAGTACAAAATATATTTACACGATAAACAGTTTCTCCAATGAAATAAAACTCTGTTGCGTTCCCTAAATATCAAGGGGGTTTGGGTGACTGTCAAACTGTATACATGTAGTTGGTTTATTGCTCTCACCTCTCTTCATCAAAGTTCAATGTGGGTTTGAAGAAGGTGTAGCTTAACATAACACAACACATGAAAGACAGAGTTATAGAGGCGAAGTTGCATACAAGTATAACCGAACTACGGTTTGGCAGGACCACTGGAAATGCAAGTTCGACGGGTACTGCGCGGGTGTGTAGCATTGCAGTACTAGGCTGCTCTCATCGGGCCGTGGTGGGCCTGGGAGCTGTCCCGGGCCACCACGGTGACCAGCTGGACGGGGCCAGCGGTCATTGTACCGACCGCACTGCCGCTCAGACTGCAATGTGATGAGCGGAATGATAGCATCGCCGCACTGTGCAGGCCTACCATTGGCTCAGAGAGGAGACGGGGAGGACCGGGGCTAGTTAGTAGGACAAGGGTAGCGAGGAACACGGGGGTGTCTCGTCCGGCAATCGGTTGGGACGAAGCGGTGACGGGCTGCTACGACTCTCACTAGCACCCTGGGCTAGTTCGTACCGCTCTCGCAACGGTCCAAGCTAAGCTAGCTGGGCATTCACAGGGTTACATTTCTTCGCCACAAGGAAAGGGTCCAACCGCCGCACTACGTTAGGTTTCGCTCCGCACAAGGGCTTGGTCGCATCTGACCGAAGCTACGGAAAATCTGCTATTTTATAGGATTCTTAGAGGTTTAGGAATTAATGAAATATGGGCGTCGTTGAACAGCTCAACCAGTGGGAATCTTCCATCTCAAAGGGTCACATGACTTCCTTCAAGAGTCGTGCGAAAGAATTTGTCGTGTGTAAAAAGCTACAGAATAAGAAGTGTACAAAGTGTGGAGACGGGTGCGTGAAGTGCTAACCCGGTCTCTTTGGTGAATCGAACTGATAGTTACGAAGTCTTAGGTTTCTGAATATTTACCACTCCCATCCACCATGGAGGAAGGTCCTCCATGCATCCACGCAGCCACGTGGAGGGAAATTTCCGACTGAGCAGAGAAAATACAACAACAAAGGAGTGAAGGAACACACGATTACGCAAAAGTCCAAAATTGCCTGTGCGGACCAAATCACTATTTATATGCTGTCAAATTCTCTCAGCGGAGCTTTCGTGGCACGTGGGCTGGGTAGTTTGTTAAAAAGGTGGATGAAATGCAGGGGCAGGACTGTCAGCTTGTATTTCAGAAAGTAAAACTTGTGAGTATTTTTCCTGATTTTTTGAAGTGGGGATATTTATCACTGTTGTTTATAGCAACTGCCAGTGATTTATTGGTCGGTCCCTTAATTAGCTACATGTAGCTCTATGGGTGCATTCCACTAAATCGTTCGATTTCTGCGCGCGAGCTCATTAATATTTTGTTATCCCACGGGGTTTTTACAATGCCGTAATTAGGACTGATCACAGAAAAATTTCTATAACTCCCGAATTCGGGACTGGTAGTTTCCAGTATATCTTTTACCAAGCGGGCCGCTTGGATAGAGTCGGGTGCGGCTACATTCAGAGCTGAGCGCGTAGTGTTCCTTCTATTTTAGGGGTACTTCGGGGAAAGGCAAATAAATTTCTTTTTTCGTGGCTAACCCCCATAAAATTGAAACGAAAAGTGACCTTATGGCCATAATCTTGAATTGCCAGCGAAAAAAACTGTGGCCAACCTCTTCCCTCGAGTCAACAGGCGGCGCTATTTCGGTCTCGTATTTGGTATGCAACCCGGCACATTTGTCTATGATATGAGTGCAACCCACGGGTCAAGTATTGTAAGCTTAAGGCAGGCGTCGAGCGCCATCTTCAATTAAGCGTTGACACGGAGAGCAATGAATAATAAGCGTGTGGACTTCAAATCTTCACAGGCATGTGGGAATCAATTAAGAATTTCTTGCGACGACACAAGCGAAAATTTTTTGTCACAGGCGCGGTTTTTGGAGGTAAGTAACTCAGAATCAAGGTTTATTATCATAACAAAACAAGGTCAAGGTTCCAGCTAGCCTAGGTATGGCAGGTTGGACCATGGTTGGACGACGTCTACCATGTCTACATTGAATTGCGACTAACGTCCAGGGTAAAAGTCCTCCTACTCTGCAAAATTTTTTTCAACAGTTTTTCTCACAGTTTTACCTGATGAAGACAGTTCAAATGTCGTTCACAAGTGCCTTGTATCCCGAATTCCATAAATGCTTTGATGAAATTACTAAATACGCCGCGAACAACGTAGGTATCCCAGGCCTACATGTATTTTGCAGAAAATGTTCTGAAACTCCACGCTTTCAGTCACGATTCGTAAACGATCTTCGTTTGTGCAGTAGGCCTAGTACAGATTTGTGCATGCATGAAGTGGCCCACATCTGTCAGTTATCAGTGCATGTTAAGAGCTACTGTAGGTTTAGGTCTTCACTCCATTAGAAATACATGTACGTGGAGATGCCCAGAAAATAGACCTAGCCGTATCTTTGGAAGCCCGTTTGGACACGGCCTTTTGTGGCTTCTTCACGGCTCTTCTGTGCATGCGTAAGAGGCACTCGGTTGCTCTGCTTTTCACGCATGTGTGAGTACATGTGCTAGATAAACGAACGTACACGTACATGTGACGCAAAGTGTGGATTTTCTCAAATTTTGCTGCAAAACATGTTGCAGGCCCTATGCGGGTGTATTTATTAACTTCATCGCAGCATTATTTCGGGATACAAAGCACTTTTGAACGACATTTGCGCAGTCTTTGTCAGGTAAAAATTTGAGAAAAAACTGTTGCAAAAATTTCGCATTGTAGGAGGACTTTATACTCTGTACATTAGTTGCAATGCTAATTGCTATGCAGACGTCGTCCAAACTGGGCTAGGCTCCGGCGTTCATTACCATTAGCACCCTGTTCCTTCAATAAGGAAAACAAAGTCCACTTTTCAATCTAGGCCTAATTGGCATTCAGACCTTGAGGATCTATTCCTTAATCCTAGTAGCTCTAGTTTTGGTAAATTTTGACAATATACATGTATTTTTATATTTATAAGCAAGAAAATCAGATTTGTATTGACCCGAGTTGTGTGAGCAGCTGTGTGTGAGTTTGTATAGAATTTCATTTACTTTGGCACCTACATGTACATGTACATGTGTAGCCAACTCAGCATCCAATGATTTGGCATCCTGGCCATCATAATGTAAACTTGTATCAGGCAGCCACTTGCGCATGAAGCCATGAACTGAGTTCCATGTACTGTACATTTGTAGAACTACATGTGAAACACCTTTTCAGTGTAATGTACATGTACATGTACAACCAAAGACTTTCTTGTAACCATCATCTTTTCTGAGTGTTCATCATTGTCATAAATTTAAACCTCTTGAAGGCTTCGTATGACTGGCCCTTAAAATCAGAAGAACTACCGATAAAATGTTCCTAATGTTTCACCAACAAAACATGAATAGACAAATATGGAAAGTGCCTGTCTGCTGGAAAAACATTGTCATTGTGCATGCTGCCTCACTCTTGTAGCCTTGTACTGTGTTGCATGTGGGGTGGCCCTGTGGACACTGCATACCATCCACTGGTCCTTGGCGTTCTGTCATGTCCCAAGTTGTGAAGCAACGTAAGGCAACACACGCAGTATGCCAAAATTGTATACTGGCCATCTGTGTTTAGCACCCTGCATGGAAACCTTGTGATACACGTAAGACTCATATAAAAAACAGCAAAGCTGTACATGTAGTCTCTGCATTGTACAATGATACGACATCACATGCTGAATAATGTTGTCAAATATGATTGCTGTACCTCTGTCTTGAATACTATATTTTCATTTGCCAAGGATAATCACATGACTGGGCAACAAATTTGCTTGTCACCCTCACAGTTGGACATTGGCATCACATTGTGATATCATAGACTAGTCTCCTTCCAACAGTCCGAGCCATAATGCAGAAACAGCCAGAATTCATTCGTTGGTACTGCAGCTACATATAGTTCCTCCATACAATTGATAATTAACTCCAATGGGAGCAGCGAACTGTCATTTTGATACGATCAGCGCTTGGAGTGTCGTAATTTTTTTATAGACAATTGAAGTCTATAACTTCATTTATGTATACATACATATACATGTGTATATACCTGTACAACTTTATACAGTAAAATCTCAATAGGCCTTTATGTACAGTAAACTATCTGTAACTCGAAACGTCAATACCGCCAAAGCCACTTATCTCAAAGTTTTTGGCAGGCCAATTAAAAAAAAAACACTGAAGAATGATCAATAAAAAGTGATGGAAGAATGCTTGTCTTCATTATGAGTCATTACTGTCACGCGCACAGCTTTTCTTCAATGAGCCGAGCATGTTCACACGGGCTGCCATTGTCACGTCGACAAGCACTGGGTGGGCATCAACCGCAACCGTAAAATAAATCAGGCACAAATGATGCGCCCTCAAGCGCTTTGTACATGTATCATGTGACCAAGCATGGAAACCTTGACCGACTGGCCCGCGCGCTGCGTTATGCGGTAACAGCCCGATCAAACAAGGCAAATAAATGAATTCGCAAGAAGTACCGGTAGATACAGGTACCAGTACATAACTTTATTGGGTTATTGTTTATTAATGTACCACATGAAAACATGTTTAATGATGATGTTTGAGGAAAACTTGCACAGTAGGTATAGCCTAAAATCCACTTCATGTTCGACTCAGCTTGCAGGCCAACTTCCGTAAGCCAGTAAGGTTGCATGTGCACTGAAGCATGTAGCTTTTGATAACTCGAACGTCGAATAACTCCAACTTTTCGTCCATTCCCCTGAGCTTCAACTTAACGAGATTTTACTGTGTACACATATGCACAAGTTCCTTAGCATAGTAGCTGTTGAACTTGAAGACGTGTAGACTTTCCACCAGAAGTGGTTTTTAATTAACATGTTTGACCGACACAGTTAAACTGCAGTAATTGTAGAATACCCTGCCACTTGAAAATAAACCCCCAAAATCACTGGCAGTCGCTGAAAGAAAAAAAATCAAGTCCAATTGGGGATCTTTCTGAGAACAAAGCAACACAAATATGAATGGGGATTGTTGAAAAAAGTGCAAGTCCAAACCAACTACATGTACTGGTGCATGTACATGTACTCTGTTGGCAGCTCTACAACATGGAATGTCTACGTGAGGTGAACTGAGAAAGTTTATTGAGGGCAGTCAAGTATGACATTTTGACCTTATCTGAAACTGACAGTTCTTGGGTACGTGTACCGGACTCATCGCATAGACGTGTGACTGTGAGTTTATGTGTGTTTGACATGGAGCACAATGAGTACTCCCAACAAATTTAATTCTGGAATATATGGTCTTCGCATGCAGTCCGAATGCGTGCAAAAACCCAGTTGGAAAACTTTGTGTGATCTGTCTTTCTTTCGGTGGTAAGGGTGCTCTTCAACTCAGGGGGCAACAAAGTGGATCATGCAGGTAGAGGGGTATTTTGCAGTTGTGCCAATATGGCAATGTGCTGAGTCTGCAAACATCATACAACTTTCTAAGCAGCCAGAAAATTATGCATACTAAAGGTCTGAAGAACAAACTCATTACACTGGCTCCTCTGTCTGTAGGCTACCTGTACCGTAAATCCACATTGTTTACAAAGTTGGTTTGAATATACAATACGTTTATAGACAAGTTTTCTCAGGACATCCCTAGCAAATTGAAAGAACCCTTTCACCATCTCAGATTAATGTGCATGTTGAGTCCATGCAAAGTTGGTATTACCAATTCAACATGAAATTGATTGTATTTATTACAAGTCTTGGTTGTTATCCTGTAGGTGCAGTTTTACTTTGGAAATTTGCACAGTGGAAGCTACAACAGTGGAAAGATCAGGAGACCAAAGAC
Source organism: Acanthaster planci (assembly GCF_054643075.1). Taxonomy (NCBI): domain Eukaryota; kingdom Metazoa; phylum Echinodermata; class Asteroidea; order Valvatida; family Acanthasteridae; genus Acanthaster; species Acanthaster planci. Next base: position 8,807,710 of record NC_141794.1, read on the forward strand.
TGCCTAGCAATGGCTAGGAGACAACATCACTTTGACAGTAATCAGCGTACCTGCAACATGACAGTGCTATCCATGTTACCAAAGCTGAAGGAAGCCATCAGACACATGTTGAATTCAGAAAAGATTGTTGAGGCCCTGAATAAGAAGTAAGTAATAGGTACTCCCGTTAATGTTCCAAATTCCGTCCTTGGTTGTAAAGTTCACCACAGGTTGAACCAATGCAACCAGCACCTGAAACACAGAATGCCCAAAATTTGTGCATGAATTACAAAAGTGATTCATCAGTTCCTAGGATGTACATGTACATGTAGAACTGGCCCTGGAACCTTCCTTGGGCACCTCAATACATAAATGTACATATGCGCACATTTTATTTTGAGGCGAGCTAAAAAGACTTTATCAGGGCCTGCTACCATGTGCATGTGTACAAGTAGAAAAAGACATATACATGTACTGTGCATCTAATACAGAGATGCCATTTTTCCGGTTTTATCGGGATTTCCGGTTTTCTTTTTTTAAACAGACCCTGAAATTCCATTTTTCCCTTCGGGCTCAAAAGAAAAGGCCAGAAAAGAAAGTACAAATGGGAATGCGTTGATTTTCACCTATGAATTCCAGTTCAGTGATGGGCATGCATGTGTACAGCTCTTTCCCTGTAGTAGCATTAAAAACAAGGCTTTTTTGGTCTGCCTGATTGTCAAAATGACAAGAAATCCAGCAGTGCCACACATACCAATTACTGCACGGTGTAGTGAACTGTCTGAACACGTACATGTATCTTTTGTTGGTGTGTGAGTCGATTTGTGCTTGCTGCACTGCGCCATGCATTTAGCATGCCGAGCACATTTATCACACAGCCATGACAGCCTTGAATTCAAGTCTATCATGTCAGTCAGTGGTTTCCATTTGCAGTGATTGTTTGAAAAGGAATATTGTGTACTGTATAACAAGTCGGGAACTAACTACGTCATGGCTGTGCACGTGTGTTTTCGCAGGCCGCGCCGAGCTGTTGATGGATATCTACAACCATGCAGCAACGTAACAGTGCACAGTTTGGAGTTAAAAATTTCACAATAATACGTGTACTTCATGCAACAGATTTTGTCAAAATATGGAAAATGTAGAATTTTACATGTACCGGTAAATGGAACGGACATCTGAAAAGCCATGGAATCAAAGAAGAAAAGTAAGCGGAACTGAACATGGTTGTAATGGAAGAGGACCCCTGTCGTTATGCACTCTGCTTACTGCACTCAGCCGTGGCTTCAATGTTATTTGCCAGGATTCAGTTTTTCAAGCAGACCCTGTGGCATCTCTACTATAATGCCTCAATTTACACATCTCACCCAAACCTCAAGGGAATGGATAAAACCTTTAAGATATCCTGATTTGAGCTACCGCAGGCCTAATGAAAGTTCATAAGTTTTACAGAGTCAAGTAAAAAGTTATACTCACAAATTTACGTGTGCAGTTTGGTCACAAGACCTTTCTTTTGCAGTCACGTTGTCACCAAAAATGTCAGCAGGCTTCAGTTGGGTCAACAGCAGCAACAGGCATGCAGAAATGTCAGGCTTTGTAGCTGTCAGAGGGTAGTTGACTTGTGGATCACAGTGGTAGCGTCATGTCTTCCCACTGTGAAAAGACAAAGTCTGCATAGCAATCATTACTCCAAATTAAACTTTCAAATTTTTAAATAGTGTGTTATGGGATGAACAGAGTTTCAATTTAACCAACTTGAAGTAAATTATATATAACGGTTTGCCCGTACCCAACGTATATTAATAAGCACTGTATGCTCAGTGCTTGTCCGAGAGCTTGCGAAAAAACCTCACAAGCTTACTCGGGTGGGACTCGAACCCACGACCTCCTGCTTACTAGTGCAGATGTCTTAACCACTCGACCACCGAGCTTGCTGGGGTCGGCTGGCCGGTCCGAGTCAAATGAAGCAGCGGGTACCGCAAACTATTTACATCTTGAAAACAACTTGAAGTTGAAAACAACTTGAAGTTGTTGAGAGTTTACTGTACGTGTACATGTACATGTAAATTTAACAATATCTGTGTATGTTCTTAATGCAAATAACTTGTGTTCTTGATATATTTGGAAGAGTTTATGCACCCATAATTGCACTGGTACACGTACATGTACATGCATGATGCTCCCTCGGCCCCCAGAGGAAGTGCATCAGTGCCCTTTAGCTTGTCATCTTTTGGGGTTTAGTGATGCACCCTTGAGTACCAGACCTCAAATAATAAAAAAATCCTGATGGTATCAGCGCATGCAGTGTAAAGAAGTTACTTGTACAATGTACATGCAGTGTATACATCTACATGCATGTGTACATCTATGGTACATGTACAGTACCTCCAAGAAACTGCATCCATCAATTAGACTTATTCAGTAACTTGCAGGAAGAACTCAAGTACTCTGAAAACCTAAGATACATGTACACCTATGTGTACAGTCATGGCACGTGCTTAGTGCAAGCAGCTTGTGTTGCATCAACATCAGTTTGCTGTTGGTACATCTGTCACTGGTACCTTTCTGGTGAAAGCTGTTACCAATTAGAACCCAGTCTCTTGAGCAGCGCATAGTTAAGATATTTAGTTCATACCAGTTTGCGCAAGTATGTCTGTGTCTTTCAATGCGTACATGTACAGTACATGTAATTGTAGGTGGATTACTTGGAGGACAGTACTGAAATTTATGCTAGTGCACATTGCAAGGAAATGCAAAAATTATATGTGTATTGTGTGGTGTATGGTGTGGCATACTGGTAACTTGGCTGTGTGTGGAAAATGTTTTGAAGAGCTATGTACATCAATAGTTATCTCAAATGACTAGTTTACACATGCAGTTCTGTATATTATACAATGTCCACCCACAAAGAGTATCACAGAACATTGTAGTTGTACCTGCATACATGTATTACATGTGCTTTAGTTTTTCCCTCATTTTGTTCAGGCCAGAGAACAGGGTTGATCTGTGGAAGGAATTGAAGATTGTCAGTAAGGCACTTTTACATCATTTTGTAGTTAATGTTTGCAAGAAGTCATTATTTTTGTTTGATTGCAAGGACATGCATACATATATTGATAATTTGTTAAGCACTGTATGTAACCTCATACTGGTTTGTAAATACGATTTAGCAACTTAACATTTAAAGATCCTTTAAAGCAAATCATGAATGCAGCCCAAAATGGTTTTAAAGGTTTAAGTGCAAGAACGTGCACAAAAAGAGGAAAAAAGCTCACACTGGGATCTTGGGCGCAGGCTGGCAGTTCGTTGCAAGGCACGCCACTGCCCACCTGGCCTTTTTCTCGATCTCTGGTCTGGTTCTCATAACTGAGTGCCAGCTTGGCTGAAACATTTACTTTGAAAAAATTGAAGTGTTCAAAGCAGGCTGACCACCTGGACAGCAGAGCAGGAAATAATGGAATAGGACCTCAGTTCTATTGCGTTGGTTTTTGGAACTCAAAAGATTGCATCTTTGTGTAGGAGGGTTAAAGAACCTAACATTTCAGAGAGCTGAATATACAGGGTACATTTGATGTGTTTCAATTTCATCTCCCTATATGTAGGCTTCTGCCGCACAGTAGCATCAGTCTACAGTACAGCAATGCTGGTAGTATTCCTGAGGGTACAACTTAATATCATTGGTGGTTACATGTATCTGGATACTCTGCCTGGGAAAAATGGAATGGTAAGTGCATGTAGGTATACATGTCAATGTACATGTGGGTATACATGTCAATGTACATGTGGGTATACATGTCAATGTACATGTGGGTATACATGTCAATGTACATGTGGGTATACATGTCAATGTACATGTGGGTATACATGTCAATGTACATGTGGGTATACATGTCAATGTACATGTGGGTATACATGTCAATGTACATGTATGGTACAGGCACGTGAAATTTCTGTTTTCTATTGGTTTTCTATGTTTGGATTATCCTGCTCTGTTTTCTTTTGTGTGTGTCCACTTCTTAAGTCCTTCTGCATCCTTGATCCTAGGTGGGCACACCCGTGGGCCACACAGATGTAGCATGCACAATTTTATTCACATACAGTAGAATGTACTATGCACTGCGTGTCTTTACCATGCACCTCATAAGTTGATGTTTTAAAGCTATACATATGCCATTTATTTGGATGTCTCACTGCATGTACATGTATGTTTAACTGTACAAGTAGCATGAATTTATTGGACTGTCACCGGGCTTGCATAGTGGAGGCAGGTCCAAATGGGTACTCAAGTCACACTGGTGTAATGCTGAGCTTCACGTACATTATAAATCCTACATGTATGTCTGAACTACAGACCATTGTAATAGAGGCTATTTCATGTTTTTACTGTTTTTGAGACCTAATATTTGAATTTGAAGTTTAGACTCAGTCAGACATATGGTTTTGTTATAATAATTTGAAGTTCAAGGCTACGGCACATGTATACCGTACATGTACACACATGCCAGCCCGTATGCCCACATGCATGAGCAGGGCAGTGGAAAAGTGTACATGTACATACATGTAGTTAGCTGACCTGTGTCAGGGAAAATGGACACTGCCGTGTAGGTAAAAACAGTTTGTTTGATGTTCACAAATTTGGTGTCAAATAACCTCAAAGAGTTGCTCTAAAAATCTCTAAAAGACTCCGCTCCTAATAAACGTGTACTGTGGCCATGTTGGACAAAAATTCAAGGGGATTCTCTCCCCTCCCTGCCCAGCTCTACCGGTATGAGGTGCAAAGATTCACTTTGTACAGCTCTTCTGTACACGTACATTAGGAATATCACTAGTAGGGTTCCTACCGGTATGATGTGTAAATAAAATAGAATTTATTGGTACATATACATAGTTTATTTTAAACAGTCTATTTGTTTCACTGTCAAGGGGGGAGGCCAAGGCCAGGTTTAGCCTGTCAACGTGCCGTGGATCACAATTTTTTCCGTCAATTTTTTTCTGGTACCCATTCATATGCCTGACTGTATAACAACTACATGTATTTCTTTACTGTGTTTACTGCTCAAAAATTATGAACAAAAAGCCTCTGAATTTTACCAAATGAAAAGATGTTAATTTACTGTATTCAAAATCCTGACTATTGTAAATAAATGCTAACATTCTTAACTGCATTTCAGTGAGCTTATATGGGGGCTTGCACATGTTAACTCCTGTCATTCCGTATGTTGCGTCTTATTTCAAGGATCCATGTTAATGAAAATCCTTGTAAAATGCTGCATTGGAAAAGAAAATTGTTCAAAAGGAATTTTTTAAACTTAAGTACTGCATTGCATGTACCGGTACAGTACCATAGTGGCTTCAGCTGCATGACTAACTGATAATATCAATTATTATTGCTGGATCTCATGCAGATACATGTACATGCTCCGATACTTTCTGTCATGTGTACAGGACAGGGACTACCTGTACACTGTACATCAGCTATGACATACATGTAACTGGATCTACTGATTTCATACAATGTGTATGTACATGTACATGTAGGTCAATATCCCGGTCAGTAAGTGGATCAAGATGGCTTTATTTTAAAGCTTTTGTTTTGCATTTTTCTTGTTGTGTAGAATAAAGAAAGGGTACTAGCAACACCAGAGGTGCAGCAAAGATACCTGTCTAATGTACAGTACCTTCTGAATGATGGTAGGTGCATAAACTTTACATCAACTATTTGCTGATAATTGTAGCAAACGCCACATAACAAGCAGTAGATTCACCGTACATCCTCGCTCTTTTGAAAGAAACAACTCTTCCCCGTTTTCCTTGAGACTGCAGCTAATGCAAGTCTTTTCTCACTTGGATTCATACATTTACATACATGTACATGTATGCTATGAACAGGCCACCCTTTTTACCAGCCAAAATGTAACATGTTTTATTTTTTTGCATGCAAAGGTATGTTCAGCCTGGTATCTGCAGTAAAGGAGGCTGTGACCAATGTCCTTGCAAGGTCAGAGATCTTCTAATCACCATGATTTTAGGGCTTAAGAGCAAGTGAAATTTACTGAAACAAACTGCATGTAAACTGTAGCTGATGGACCTTTTGTATTACAACACATTACAACTAAAGGCAAAGAATCGTAGCTTATATGATATTCTTGGATGTACTTTGCAGGCTTAGCACAAAGACCATTTCAATGAATTCAATCCTGGAATGCATAAAAAAAATTATAAGAATATTTTTTTGTCATTGAAGCGGTGTTGTAGGTCGGGAGACCCAGTCTCAGTCCAGGTCTCAGTCCTGACCTGCAAAAGTCTCTGTCTTGAAGCCTTAGTCTCAGTCTAGAAGGAGTATGTCTCAGTCTTGGCTTCGAATGCCTTGGTCTCGGACATCAAGGTCTCGGACAGAACATTGCATTGTAGAGCTGTTAAGGAAATGTTTGCAATCTGTCGAAGCAGACTTGCATTTTTATACTTACATTTATCTACTCACTTGGAACAAACATGTACATGTACTGTACAGTACATGCACATGTCGGTGAAGGACTGGCACATGGCTATTGATTGCTTTGAGTTATTTGATAAAACAAGCCTCATCAGGTGTGTGTACAAACAGCTACCGTACCATGTATACATGTACATGTATTCCTTGTGTTGATCTGGCAACAAATGATGTCCACATAACACTGTTAGTGGGCATATTGTGTGATTGGTTGTGTGTTCTAGTTTTTAATGCAAAGCTAAGGGAACATGAACACTTATTGTTTCATTAGATAAAGTTGTCACACACAGATTTGCATAGCTTTATTGATATCATACTAGCTCAACTCGAAATGAATTGGAATGTAACTTGTACATTTTCAAATTTCCCCTCAATCATAGTGTTCCTCCCTTTCCAACTTCTTGACATGCATATTGTTCAAGGGGTGAGTGTATGGCCATTACATAGAAACTCTGAACTCTTGTTGCTATGAGTAATACATGTAGCTGAGTACTTTTCAGCATGGGGCTGCCATTCAGTTGTACTTTTTATCATACTCTTTTGCATGGAAGAATCAATAAAAATTGATAACACCATGTGATGTGCTCTCAGACCATCAAGACATAAAAATTGTTATTTTCTTGAAAATGTAAGGAATACAGCTCACAGATGTCAAACTTTTCGTGTACATGTAAACATGTGCATAATGATGTAGCTAACAGTTATTTTTCCAACAAATTGTTGTTATACAGTATGCCATTGCAAAAGAAGCTTGGGCTGCGAGACATTGAGAGACTGTGTAGCAGTATAAGATGCCAGGTTGAAGCAGCTAAACTTGGGGAACAAGGTATGTGCATACAGGGTACATATATTCAATAGTATTCATAAATGCTGTACCTCAGACAGTTTCCCTATTCAACAACGTGTAGCGTGACCATGTGTAAACATTACATGAAACCCACTTAGGTTTGATAATGCCGGCTGCGTAAGAAACGCTCTGGCACCTGGATGCGAGATAGATTAAAGCATCCCAATTGGTCATGAGTCTGCATGCGACGTGGCTTGCAGAACCTGCTACGTGCCCCAAGTCCATATATGGTGGGGCTGTTCCAAATATTCGATTGCCGGATATTCAAATACTATTTTCCAATTTTGAATATTTGATTGCAGAATTCATGAAGAAGGAAGGAAGAATTTTCTTTTGTTTTAAATGAGAAAAATTGCACTATGGAAGGTTGTTTCAAGCAGATTGAAATGAAAAGCCACAGAATAGTGTATCTTACAATGATTCAAAACTAATTAATAATTTAAAAGAAACAGAAAGTTTCAACAGGGTAAGAAGTATTGTTCATCTGTTAAATCTTGCTAAATCTTGGCTGGAGATATCCCTAGAAGTGAGAAGCTATTATAGTGATTATAATGTATAATTGTGTGTTATTGCAACTGATTTTGTATATGGTTTGTTGGTATGACCGAATGTTCGGATATGTGATCGAATTGAAGGTCGCATATTCAAATAATTTATTTTTCTAATTGTCTCAGTCATAATATACGTGTATGGAGTTTCTTCTGGACAACTTGCACCAGGAATATACAATAAAATGGACGGGTATTCGGAAAAATGAAAGTAACATTCTAGAATGCAATTAATGGAAATCTGTCATGTATACTGCCTTTTTTGACTCTCTGACTGAAAAAGATATTTATGAATGAAAATAAACATGCTTGGCTGGAATGCTGATAATGTTCTCACCTGCGGCTCAGGCATTAGTCACCTCCGTTATCCTTAGCCGGTCTTAATCGCACATTTGAGACTTGGAGGGCAGATCTTTTAATGCATTTGTATGTGAGAAGGAGAACTTTGACTCAGTGTGTTTGAAAATGGATAACCAGTTAAGTGGACAAAGAATTGCGTTGATTGTTGGTGGGGTGATGAGAGTGTTTAGCCACATAGTTCTGTATGACCGTGTGCAGTATAATTTTGAACTTGAGGAGTGGGGCAGATTGAGCACTAAGTTACAGCAGTCAAAGTACTTTGTAAAGGCATAGACCAGTTCTGCAGTGTTTTTCTGGTCAATTTGTTTGCAAATTTGTGGTAGGCTAGTGTGAAAAAAATGCTCACATTATTGACCTGTTCTTGTTTGGAATGCCAAATGTACCAATTTATGATGTCAACTCTCCTATGCTGAAGTCACTCTTTGACTCAGTTGATATGCCGCACAAAGATGCACAGTTGTGTCATATAGTGCACTGCACCAACTATCCCTCATAGGAATATCAGATTGTACTTTTGTGCTGTCCAACAACCAGAGTTGCTGACTCGAGTCATGTGACTTGGACTCGAGTTGGATCCGAGTCGCTATTTTTGTGACTTGTGACTTGACTTGTAAATACCAGCTTTGACTTGTGAGTTGACTTGGACTTGCAAAAAATGACTTGTGACTTGACTGTGACTTGCAAAAAATGACTTGTTACCAACCCAAGTCAGATGCTAATTGACAGGCCCCCATATATTTTTAATTAAGCTATTCAGTTTACGCCTTACGTACATAAAAAATGGACTTCGGCTTGCGTGGCTTCTATTTCACTTAGCTGCAGCTGTTGATCAGGGCAGCAAGCATATCATGCTGCTACGTTGCATTTTGTTGACGCGTGAGTAGGATAAACAGCGCCCTCAATATGTCATCATTTCATCTCAACGCTTATTTTCCACCCTGCAAAGTACATTAAACAAAGGTCCAATGTACGACAGATATACAATAAACTGCAAGAAAAGGAATTACAACACAAGCGAAAAGGGGAATTTCGGAGATTGTCAAAATAATTGGAGAAAAGGTGTTCAGCTGTCTGAAATTCGTAACTAGTAACTTCGTAAGTTGATGCCTGGTTCTTTTTCCTTATTACAGCTGGACGAATAAGGTGCAGCTTGACTTATACTTGGACAAAGAGACTTGTGACTTGACTTGTGTTTAGACCAAATTACTTGTGATTCGACTGGACTTGCCCTGTGACTAAGTGACTTGTGACTGGACCTACTGACTTGTGGCTTGACTGGACTTGCCCTGTGACTAAGTGACTTGTGACTGGACCTACTGACTTGTGGCTTGACTGGACTTGCCCTGTGACTAAGTGACTTGTGACTGGACCTACTGACTTGTGGCTTGACTGGACTTGCCCTGTGACTAAGTGACTTGTGACTGGACCTACTGACTTGTGGCTTGACTGGACTTGCCCTGTGACTAAGTGACTTGTGACTGGACCTGCTGACTTGTGGCTTGAGACTTGACTTGCCCTGTGACTAAGTGACTTGTGACTGGACCTGCTGACTTGTGGCTTGACTGGACTTGCCCTGTGACTAAGTGACTTGTGACTGGACCTACTGACTTGTGGCTTGACTTGTGTTTAGACCAAAGTACTTGTGATTCGACTGGACTTGCCCTGTGACTAAGTGACTTGTGACTGGACCTACTGACTTGTGGCCTGACTTGACTTGCCCTGTGACCAAATGACTTGTGACTTGACTTGTGACTGGACCTAATGACTTGTACCGGTAGCTTCACTTGACTTGCCCTGTGACCAAATGACTTGTGACTGGACTTAATGACTTGTGACTTGACTTGGACTTGCATATAATGACTTTTGATTTGACTTGCTTTTGCAAAAAATGACTTGCTGGTACCTCTGCCAACAACTGTGCTTCACTGTTTCATGTACATAATTGTGCAGTAAACCCAATGCCGAGACTGGTAGTACTGGTCAGTTGTTCTCACCTGACCACATCTCTGTACATGCTTGTATGTTTTGTGAATTGGATCCCAGAATCAAGAATTGAACCAGAGTGGTGTGTTCTTCTTATAATTCCAATTGGCAAATTGATCAGTTGTGTGGGGGGGGGCCCAACCCTTATCATACTTCCTGTGTAAGTGGCCAGTCTTCATAATTTTGTAGTGAATTCTGGAATAGCTTTCTACACTCCTGTCCTGTTTCTTTTTTCCTAGTCCTGATAATCCCCTCATTGTCCAGATCTGCAGCCTTTATAATTAAATTCAGTGGACAGGACAGGGCACTCCATGGAGTAAAGCAGTATAAAAAGCTTCAGCACATGCAGCATGCCACTCGGGGGAGCGGGTTAGCGTAGTGGTTCTTTCCTCGCTTTGTACCAATGAGGCCCAGGTTCGAGTCCCGGCTTGGCCCAGGCTTTAAATGCATGTAGTTTCCCGTCTATACCCGCTCTTGCAGGTTTTCTCCGGGTACTCCAGTTTCCTCCTGCCTCTAAAACTGGACCTTCTTCCTAACTGCGTAATGTGATGCTGATTAATAAAGTGTATGAATAAGCGTACAGTTATTGGCTCAAATAGCCTGAGTTGCTGCAAGCGCATTAAAATAAACAACAACAACAGCATGCCACTCACTCCTTCGCTGTGCAGCAAAGCTTCAAGAAGCCACTGGTCCACTACTGAATTCAACTAGCAGCCATTTTATTTTGTTCACTTGTGTCTGGATGTAGGGGTAGGATCCGGCTTGTTTGCTCCTTACGGTGAATATCCCCGCGGAAGGCCACATTTTCTTAGTATTTAGTCTTGTAATTATCTATCTACAACAATTTTGCCGAGTCGAGAAGCAGCCGGAGAAGACCGAGACTCAAGCTTTTCATTTAGGGGTTATTATTTTTATTTTTACTTTTTGACCAAACCTCCAAAATTTGACTCAGCGAATCTGCTTTGTCATCTTTGGAGCCTGGAATCCATTCGGTTCTCAGACAAGTGCTACAATGTACATGTATTTTGTTGACAGTTGACTCTGAACATGAATACATCGTGCCATTTCTTTTAATTCTGGTTTGCCAATGTCACTAGTGTTGGTAACATTTTGGCCGAGTGTAAACCATTTTACATTATTCCCTCCAATATTTGGATGAAAATTTCTAGTGCCAATTGTGCTGCTTTCAGTTCTTTCCATGTGCTGTTTTTAGTCTTTTCAGTGTAATCTCATGCTTCATGAACAAAAGCTTCATCATTGCCAACTATAACCTGCTCTGCCAACATTTCTAGCGTCCCAGTAGACAACATTATGAAACCTTTGATGAATTTCCATTGGGACAGGTTTCAAATTTGATGTTTTCCTTCCAAACGTTCAGTTCAACTTGGGCCTGTTCCGACAGAGGAATACACGTACATGTATCAACATGCTAATTACATGTACATGTACATGGTGCAGATTGGACATTGGTCGTCACATTGCCCAATGGAGGTGTCATGGCTATGATTTGTATGTGTGTCGGGCCGCGCTGGGTCATGATTGTATGGCATGGATGGACATTGTAAACACAGAGTATTTATACAACATGTGCATATGCATATTCATGAATATTCAGCACACATGATTACTAAACTTTCATAAAAGTGCTGGCACCTAGTTTTTTCCCCATTAGGAGCCAATGGCTACCAAATAATTTCTTCTGTTTAAAGGGTTGGTCAACGGGAGAGCCAGCTGCTATAGTATGGGTCATCTCTTGCTGATGGCCATACCAGGCTCCATACTAGCCAAAAAATCATCTTGGAAATTGTTGTAAGCTGTGTCCAGGCTGACTAACAAAGCTGTGTTGGGATTTTTTTCATCTCTCGTAGGCAGCTAACAGCTCCTGCATTCTATACATGCATTGGAACAAAATTAATTCTGTATCTTCAAGGAGTTAGCTTGAAGCTTTGTTTCTAAGCTTTTTGGAGGATTAGCCTCAATTCTTGTGGCCCTGATCTGGTTGAATTTGCAGTTGAATCTAGCTCCAACAAATCCATAGAGCCTGCCAACAGTGCTTTGCACACAGAGAAAAGATGCCTCATGTCTTTTACCTGGGCTTATACACACAAGTTTCACCTAGTGACTTAAATATCAATTAGAAGTTTTGAATGTACACGTACTTGTATTGTGTGGTCTCAATGCCTATCGTGGTGACAGGATTGTAAACCCTCGGAAGATTTGTACAAATGATCTGAAATAGACTTGTGTTGACTGCTTTATTTGTGATAGGCTCTGGAATGGAATGCACTATTCATCCACTGGTAAGGTACATGGTGCCTGTGGAGGAAGATGATGGTCTGGGTCAAGACTCAGCTTGTCATATACTAGAAGAACAACTCATTATCAGCAAGCTCATGCTAGAGACAAGAGACATGTTGGAAAGGTATGTTTCTGGTGTATGGGTAATTCCGCCAGGTGTGACATGAAAGTCAAAAGTTGAAAATGTTTTAAAGAGATTTCTCAATTTTTAGGTGTGGAAGTCTTAATTTTCATAAACTAATCTAATTTGGTCCGTTTATTATGGGGACACATTTTAATCAGCAGCATGAAATGGATCTTTACTGAAAGTTTGGATGTCCAGTACATGTAACATGGACAGCAAATTAATAAATGATGGTTTGACCTGTTTAAGACTCAGCTGATTCTATTCACCACGAAGTGATACCACTTGGACTGATTTTGAATACAAATACTACCTCAAAGTTAAAATGAGGATTATGATAAATTTCAGTCATTTAGATTCATTTTCAAAACAACATTGCAAGCATCAATATCTTTCATTAGTTCTTTTGGTATCTACAGCAGTTCCTCTTGTGACACTTTTTGCATGTACTAATAATTTGATGAAAAATTTGAAACTCTCCAGAATTTAGAAAACTGTATATCAATCAATCAACATTTATTTCCATATCACCGTAATTTTGATGTAACAAATTTACAAATGATTAATGAAGAAAATTATTGGTTAGAAATACACATGTAGAAATGTAAATCAAAAGAACTATAAATCAAGAAGCAATTCTGCTGGTATACCTCCAAAGCTGGGGGCTTGTAAGGAGATGCCTACACTATATGAAACAAACAAACAAACAAAACAACACAAAACATCAAAAATTGCAGAGACAAACAAAGGAAATGTATAGTTGGCAGGTTGGAGCAAAAAGAACAAAGTAATACTATGAAGAACAATTAAATGAAATATGAACATGTCAATGCCGATGGATAAATAATAACAGAAACATACGAAATAGGCAGGGAACGCTGAGATGATAGAATTAACAAAAATCAAACAATAAATAAGTACAAAGAAAGCTAAATGACAAAGAAGCTAATGCCCTATACCGAGTGAGCAGATGCCTTTTATACTCATTCTTAAACTGATCTACAGAGGACTGATATTTAATACCCGGATCAAGTCCATTCCAAAGGCAAGGTCCATAAAAGTGCAAGGTGTTCATCCGAATAGAAAGTACAATGTATGGGTAAATGGAACATGCAGGTGGTTGTGCGATCTGGTGTGATGTTGGTGAATATCATTAACAGCCTAGGTAAAGTATGATGAAAATGGGCAGGGAAGAAGATTGTTTAGTATACATGTATTAATACTATGCTTGGGTGGCTCCACCATTTACGGAATCGGTTCCGGTTCCGCATAAATACCCGGTTCCGAGTCATTCAAAGAAAAATATAATAATGTTAAGGTCAAAGGTATTTCTATGTCTGCCATTATTGTGTCCTTGTAAAATCATAGAATTTGCAAAGTTGGCAATAAAATGTTTGTCTATGTCTATTTACATGAACTTCTTGAAACTTATCTGACTCAAGGAGGAATAAGAGCTCATATCTGACTTTAGGAGTTGCAATTTGTGCCGGCTCTCGGTCATCAGACTTGACCTGCTGAGGCAAAGCCGTGAAGTACACCATGTACACGTTCAGTACATGTACTGTACACGTGCGTACTGTATGTTGTACACCGTACACCTACATGTATCATGTACATATTGATAGCGGTCTTACCTACTGGCACCATTATGCAACCAGCGCAGCCACATAGCCTGGCCCATCGACCGCCAGAACAAAGCATGCAGCTTGCTACTCTAGACTTGCCTTGACACGTTATATCTCTTCATATTTCACTGTGGTCCGGATGCGCATGCTGCAGCCCCACATGAAAGCTGCAAACCCCAATCGGAGCGTCATTTTCCTTCTACATGTGAGAGATTTGTAATAAAGTCTAGTCTAGTCAAGTAGGCAAGGTGGGCATTCGACCTGCAGCCCACAAGCTATGTGCGCATTCACCGCTGTTCGATTTCACCAAATAAGCATGTTCCCACCTTCCATATAAGGCAAGCCAATGAAGCAGTGAATCCCTGGATGCGGCACACCTTGTTTACAACTATCCGTGTTTGGGCCACCGAAACTAACAAGCTGAAGGCAGTGGGATCGGGGGCTGCCGATTGGCACTTGACAAGGCAATTATTGGTATTATTTGGGAAGAAATCCTGGAAACATCGTAGGGGTGTTATACATAAAGGTACTGGTGTGGAGTTTAGTAATGTCCGTGATTAATGTATGGTACATGATTTAGCAAACAGTGGTGCAGTGTGATCACGTGCGTGCAACAGTGTACATATACGAATTGCTCTTTTCTGGACTTTGGTAAGAGAATTGAGTTTGCAGTAGTGCATGCCCAGACAATGTTGCAGTAATTCAAATAGGGAAGAATTAGTGTGTTACACGTATATAACATGGGTAAAGTGGTGCTTAGAAGAAATGGACGGAGGTCATTCGAGTTTTGCCTACCTGTGTAAGAAACAGCAGCAATGTGATGTTAAGACCACGAGAGTTTATCATCAATTCTGACACCTAGGAGTTTTGTAGAGTGAACTCTACTGATGGCAGAAACATTTATCTTTACAGGTTCATGCAGACTTACATGTAGGTTGAGAGACTCACTGAAAATCATGTATATGTTTTTTAGTCTTAGAGGAATTAAAGGGGAATTTTTGCCTTGAACCATGCAGAAAGTTTGACAAGCTCAGAATTCAAGATACTGACAGTAGACACAGGGTTCAGGTATGAAAACAGAATAGTAGTGTCACCAGCAAAGAGGATAAAGGTAACAGTGTAGGTCAATAATGAAGATTGTAAATGTACAGAAGAAAAAGTAAAGCACCGAGAATAGATCTTTGAGGCACGTCCTGATGGGTTGTCATTGAAGAGGAATCACAATTTTTCAAAGTGAACCATTGAAGAGCGACACCTCTAACTCCATAATTTTCAAGTATAGATAAGAGAATAGAATGATCAATCCTATCCAAAGTCTTTGATAGGTCAATAAATACGCCAACAGAGTGTAGTTTGTCAGAGAGGGAGTTAGAGAGGTAATCAAGAAGACGGATCAAGGCCATATCTGTAGAATACATGTACTACTCTGGAAACTAACTTGTTGCCCAAATAGAAGATGATGGTTGCAAAGTGTCACTACTTTGTTTATATTCAGGCTTGTTAGAAGGAATTAATCTCTGACTTTTGAGCTTGTGGTGGCCCAGGATTCATTTAAACTCCTCAACAACTAAAAGGTAGGATCAAAGTACATCATTCTCTTATACGTCTAAAATTTGTGTGATTTATTTACATATACAATATTCACTTAGACACACAAAATAGTGATTAGGCTCAGTTTTATCTTAAATGCATAAAAAAGATGATGATCAATTTATCAATGTAGCTTTGCCTTCTAGGCAATGTATGGCAGCCTCAGACAGCACTGTCTGTCCTCTGTTCCCTGATCTTGGGAAGCCCCCTCTGTCGGTAGTATTACCGATGGGTCTTTGTTCCCCGTACAGCTCAGTGCCTACACCCAAGTTGTCAGCGGCATTATAAAGGCCATCTAAAAATGTAAATAACATATATTAACACAATACAGATAATCTAATTACAATTTCCACTTCATGATTTGAACTTCAACAATTGTAGGCAAAATGAATCTTTCTGCTCTACTTAAATATACACCTTGCTGTGAAATTTAGTGAATCCTGTGACATTTCTTTGAGACTGAGTCGCTCTGCACACATTTCTACAAATCAGTTTTTCTATCACAAAGCAAAGAGAAATTTTTTCGTATATTTTAAACTAAGTCTCACCACTTAATTTACTCTGAATTTACCCTAAGTTCATTTAGGAACTTGTGGTTTTTGGACTTTGTTTATTACTTGATGAACGGTCCCGGGTTGGGTGCTGCTATACAGGTACCAGTATGATACTATCACAAGCTGATGAATTTGGGCACTGTTTAATTTGCCACACTGATAGATGGAAGAATCAACCAAACCCTGGCTATCATCGGTTTCCACTCACAATCTACATGTGTAACTTAAATTATTCTCTCCCTTTCTCTGACCGTTTCTGTCTCAATCTCGATTGAGTCTCTCAATTTTGCTTCCCCCAGCTACAAAAAAACTAGCGTTAAAGTTCATGAACAGTGTAGGAGATTTCTAAGAAATCAGTTGGAGTTAGGAAAAAGGAAGAAAGATATCTATCATGGGGATAATCTGTATCGGTGGCTGGAATATTGCTTGCCAGTGTTGATCCAATCCTGGAAAAGTAAGAGTTGAAGGTATTGGCAATCTCGGAGGGGTTAGAGTTAGATTGATGGAGCATTAAGGTTGAAGTTATCAGGACAATCATCCTTCTTTTTCTTGCTCAAGATGTTGTTGTTTTTGCACCATGTACCTTGGGCATTCTATTGAGCAGCTACTGTTGGCATAGTGGTTTTTCTTTGCCACCTGAATGACTTCAGTAAGATTATTGCAAACTTTTGGTACCTCTGTTCATTTGCAAATGTAGGGTTTAAAATGTAAGAAACCCTTATTTACAGACTGTGTTTGTAAATACAGGAATTCAGTATTCCCTGGACCATCCATGGCTAGTTCTTACTGTTAATTACAGCTTGCTTTTCATACAGATGGGAAATGGTGATTGTGTAGAACAGAGAAGTGATGAAGAAAGGTGTCGTATGCTGGCTGTGCATTGGTGCATTTGTGAAGTTCACTCCAGTCGGCATGTTCAATATCAGCTTTGTAAGCTAGAAGTGTAGAGTTGTAGATGTTTCTTACAGTGTAGGTACATGTACTTGGGATGAATGGGGACTTTTGAAACAGTTTAAAGTAATCTGAAAAAGGAGAAGATGGTCAGAGATCAGCATAAAGTATGACTGAGGCACAAATGGCCATGTTATTGTTGGTAAGAATGTTATCAATAAGAGTGGAACTGTATCGAAGTAATGTGAGTTGGTTATCATCAATGGACGGAGACCATAGACATAAAATGTATTCACAAAATCCTTTGTAGGCTGGTGAGTAAAATAATTGGTCAGATTGATCAAGGTTGAAGCCACCTATTACATTTAGCACAGCTTCTTCTCTTGAGTGATCTTATTGAGGCAGATTTCAAATGAATTTGGAAATTGTCAGTGGATGTGCAAGGAACTCTGTAAATAATAATCTCAACATACATTTGAAGTCCTCACAGGAAGACATGAGATCATCTGTGTCAGTGACAAAGAGGGCAACTCCTCTCCCTACCTGATAACATTGTGAAGAATGAACAAGATGGAAATTATTCATGTGACTATGCATGTAGGACAGGGAAGTTTCTTCGAACCAAGTCTCAGTGAAACCATACAAAGAGAAGGAACTACATGTAGTAAGAGAATGAAGGTAATCCTGAACATCAAAGAAATGTTCTCAGAGACTCCTGGAGTTTAGGTAAAAAGTTGAAAAGTTAGCTGCTGTATTGTTTGATTAAAACAATCAGAGTCAAAGTATGAGCAAATGTCGTCTACCAAGATGACTTTTCATTAATTTTAAACATATCACAAGCAGTGTTTTTTTGTAGAATATTCCGACAAACTACAAACACACACAAACCCCCACCAACACAAAAAGACAAAGGAATTATTAATACAGTGGTGTACAATGGTATGATAAGACAACCAAAATAGACTTGATTATACACAGGTAGTTGCAGGCATGGAGCTTGAGCCCATGTATGAGCTAATATAAAAAGACAACACAGTAAGCGCCAACTTAATTGGAAAAGCCAGCTATAAACAGAACTGCCAGAATAATAAGTGTAAAAAATCATAATTGGATAAAGGTAAAGATAGTGTGGGGGAAAAAAAAGAATATTTAAGCAACCATAAGGTCAACACCTCCTGCAATTTCTCTGCAAATAAAAAATATTTCTGATACGTTGTCATTTTTAGAAGCTTTTGTCAAATTTACTGTCAATTTAAACACCAAGCATTTTCAATCATGTTCAAAGTTACATTATTGTCTGGTTACCGACTGTTCAGTACCATCATGCACTGTGCTCTGTACATATATTTGATACATCAGCCTTTTATAAAATGTGTTTGTGTATCAGCTTGTCATTTATGAGCACTTTTATACAGAACACAATTGATTGTTTTTGAAACCATCATAGATAGATTCCATGAGTAAGGCAAGTACAGTATATCTTAAATCTCGTCAACCTTAACCCATTTGTACTTTTGTGATTGCAGCTCGGACTTCCATAGTGTTCTCAACACTTGCTTAGACATTGGCTTCAGCCGAGTGCTTGACAACATGGCTGAATTCTTCAGACCTTGTGCAGGATCGGACCTGCAGTCATCAGGGTAAATGTTATTTTTCATCAGCCAATAGGGAAAGATACCACACACCCTAGTGGTCATATTCAAGATTTTTCATGCATGACTTATGGCTGTTGTCACTGTTTGAGGTGTTGTGAAGACTTTTTTAATGACTATTTGATTTCCTTTGAAGGGAAAAAAACAACACTTTTAATATTCTGTAAAATGTTGCATGTACATGTAGACCTTGCTTCCATGCTGTGCAGCAGTTATGCTTACATAGAAGTTACTGTTGAAAAAATAAAGTCAGTATTGGCAATATACATGTATGTATATATGCACACAGTTAGAATCTTGCTCATGCATTTATTGTCTTTTTTGAGATGCTTAACCAGACTTGCAGTTTCAGAGTTCAATTCTATTTTAAACTTTGAGCACAAACCACAGGCCTCACATTTGACCTTTTATTATACCAGACTTATAATGGAGTTTTTATGTTGACAATGATTAGGCTGTGATGACACCTATGACTAAGTGTATTGGTATTTGTAGTTGTGAGTCACATATTCTAAAGATACCAAATAAATGATTATTATTTCAATTTTTTGTTTCAGACCAAGCTGTGTGCAGCTCCCTCTTGCAAAAATCATTCCAATCATCAACAGCCAAATCGACTCAATATGTGGTGACACACCAAACCCATTCATACAGGTAATGACATGTACATGTTAGTGTATGGCCAATCCATACTGGAATGGTTAGGAATTCAGAATCAAAGTACCACTTTCACTTTTGTTGAGGAATTGATTCCAAGCAGCAGTCAATCCCACTCCAGTGTTTCATCCAGGATTTCATCCAGGATTTCATCCAGGATATCAAAAACAGCTAATCCTCCCATGGTGCACTTCAAAGATACCTGTCCTTTGCGATGTGAGAATCCCATATCATGGCTGCATACATGCACATACAGTAGAGTGGAAACAGAAGTTTGGTTCTCAGACCAGCAAACAGCAATACAGTTAGCTGTCTAATACACAAGTGTCCGCTGTGCTGCCCACAAACACATAAAGTGAGAATGGGCACCAGGTAAGTTGGACATCATAATAATAAAGTACATGTATGTGGGTGGTACCCACATACAGTAAACTCTTGATAACTCAAATTCAGTTAACTCGAAACTCCACTTATCTTGAAAACATTCTTCATTCCACCAAAAGAATAGGCTTTTATGTACAAAAATACCTGCAGAACTCACACTTATACATCCACTTAACTCGGAAGATTTTGAAGGGTTGATCCAAAAAGACTGCCGCCAAATAACTGACAATAAGTGGAAAAAGAATGCGTAGACTAAAATTATGAGTCATTTCTACAAACTGCACTGCACTTTGTCTTTTTGCCTGAGGACAGGAGCGTGCTTGCAAGTACCATTGTAATCAACTCGTTGCGACCACAACCTCAACAAATCCCAGCTTTCAAGCATCATGCCCCAAATGTAGCCTGCTCACACACAGTCCAATGATTGATTCTTTACGTTGGCCCTGTGACTGCAATGAAGGAAGCTTTGTGCATGCTGCTGCTAAAGCCTGGCTGCCGCTGCCTGCCTGATTGCAGTACTCGCACATTGCTTACATGCTGACTGACATGTGTCCCCGCACGGTGCTGGAAGTGCTCTTTGCGTCGCCAACTTTACTTGAATTTTTTAAACAAGGAAAGGTAAGGGAATGAAAAGACAAACAGAAACACACATTCAAAACTTGTTTACCCTTGAACGTTTTGAAATGCAAAATGGTGCGCCCTTAAGTGATTAAAAAAGGCCCAACAGGAAAACCCCAGGCCTGGCTGGCCCTGGCCAAACAAATATGCTGTGGTGTGTTCCAAACTGAACAATTGTCTCCAAAAAGTACACAGTTTTGGTGGTTTGTGTTTTATTTATCAGTAGAATAGAAACTTTTACGGAAGAAAACCGTGAAATCTCAGCAAACTAAACTTTAGAAGAAATTTAATGTAGGATTTAAGGAAATAACTACTTACAACGTCTCAAATTGACACCAGAGCGGCAAGTAGGGTTACTTGTGTGCTGTGTGTGTATGTGTGGGCAAGATTTTGAACTTTTGTTAGCTTGAAATCTGGATAACTTGAATTTTTTATCCATTCCTCTGGGGTTCAAGTTATTGAGAGTTGCAAAGTGCTTACCCAAAATCACATAGTCTGTCCAAAAAATAGCTGGACTGGTTACTAGATGAGATCTTGTTCCAATCCCATGAGATCCAGTTCAAGAAAGTGTCATTCTGAAAAACAAACGTTTCATATGACCTGCAAATTTTTCAAAGAAGTATATGTCAGTTACCGTAATTTTCAGAATATAAGTGGCATATTGTATAAGCCACAGAATGCAAAAATCAGGAAATAAAGTTGGCGGAATTATGACTGAACCACGAAGGTCAGCGCGCTGAAGTGCCAATACAGCATGTACTATACTGTATCGTCAGTGGTTCTACACATGCAATCTTAATAAAAGTCAGCAAAATGCAAATGAGTGTCACTAGAAAAAGTGAAGTTTAAGTCCTCAAATTTAATTCTTTTTGCGGGCTGAATGTGTGGTCAATGGTCCAGCGTGACCCGTTCATCAGCTCTTGCCTTTTTTCAGCGGCCAGCAAAAGTTATGCGGTCGGGGACATACAACACAGACAAAGTCAGTTAAATCAAAAGATCATTTTATCTCATAAGCTGACTAAATTTCTTGCCAAAACAATAGGCTTTTTATATAAAGAAAATACCTCTGTAAGTGTCCACAACACTACATCCAGTTATCTCGAGGTTTTCATGACGCCAACCAAGAAATACTGCCAAATTGCTTAAAAAATGAAAAGTCTGCTTCAAGACCTTGGTTTGAGTCATCATACTGGAACCACTTGCGTTGCATGCTTGCTGTATGGCACACACGCACTGCATGAACAACCGCTATTGTGCAAAGTTTCAGGCTAGCCTGACTGCTACTGTAGACCCATTCATAGACAGTCCAATTGGTGATTCTTCCTGATAACCACCATGACCACAGAAAGTGTTGTCATCAGAAAACCCAAGTGAAGAAACACCTAATTTCTATGGCATGTCACGCCGAACACGATCAACGAAAAGACAAAATATCTACCACATGATGGTATATCATTGAAGCAGTTGATTTTCATTTAACGGTAGAAAGAAATCTTTTAGGTTATAACAGTAAAAAATCTTAGTAAAATGATTAATTGTCTGCAAAATATACACCATGAGATTGAATAAAAAGTGGAAAAATAATCACTAAAAGCAAGCTAGGAGAGCAAGTAAAGTTTAAGATTATGTACACATTTCATGTATGTGTTTTGTGACTCCATGACATGGGGAATTCTGTTAATAACTTGAAATCCGGACAACTCCAATTTTTATTTACTCTCCAAGGTTTTGAGTTTTCAGATCTAAACAACCAACGAAAACATGACTGTGCCACCTGCACATGGTACACATGACCAGGTCGCAGCTTTCATGACTGAGTTTATCCTTCAAAGTTTGCTGTATAAGGCACCCAGTGTATAAGCCGCAGATACTTTTTTTTTAGCATGAGAATCAACATACAAGCCGCAGCTTATATTCTGATAATTACAGCATTAAGCTGAATCAGAGAACTTAAACCGTGCGCAACATCATTTTGTAGCCAATGTCAGACTTGCTCTGTCTGCAGAATTGTAAGTGGTGCCACTTGGTGTTTCCAACTTAGCCTGTCAAACACACAGATCACATACACTAACATGAACCAATCAATGGCTACATGTACATGTACATACCAAGTGGATCATGCTTTGGCATCCCAGAATTACAAGAGACTGGGCAGGAGACTGCAGCCTTGTGTGAAAGCTGGTATTAGGCAGTAATTTAGGCAGAATATTGCATTACAGGTATCAACCAGCAATTGCAGTACTGTGTTGGAGGGGTACAGTGTGGAGTGCCCCCAATCCAATTTTCAATGGCAATTCCCAATTTGTTAAATTTTTGTCATAAAAAATACCCCAGTCTGGTGTACATGTAGTTTGGGGTTTCAGACATATATGCCTGCAAAAACTCAGACTTCATGTTCTCCAGGTTTCTGATAACACATTGAATCATGCCTGCATCTGGACAGATTCTTCAACATAATGAACATAGATTTTAAACCTTTTCTGTGGTTGCTGAGAAATGTTATGCCAAATGATTGATTTTCAGAAGAAAAGAAGCAACATCAATTTAGGGAAAACGATGGACTCAAAATGCAGGGACGCCTAGCCCGGGCAGCTGCCATTTCCCTGCTGGGCCACAGCCCCAGATTCATACCAGTATATTAGACATATCTCAAAGCCCCCAACTTCAACAGATCTTGTGTCATCATGCTTGTCATCAGTGAGTTAATCATTATCGCTATGGATGTCACGAGGCGAGGAAGGGCTGGTGCTTTCTGTTAGGAAAGTAATCGCTGGAAAGATCCTCGAAATTGACCTCCCTCCACCGTATATCAGTTCAGTAGTAATGATTGCTTTATATCCCCCCCAATCTTGTTCAGTTCAGTGTTCAACACTTTTGGTAGGGCAAGATATGTCCTTAGTGAAGCAAAGACACAGGATAAGGACATTTGTATCTCCATAAGAGATTATGATGGACTTGTGGCTATGCTCCAATGCATATCATGCATGGAGAAAAACACAGGTGTCATTTTTCTTCAGGAACAACTCCAGTTCTTTTACTGCCTCCTAGTTATTCAACATGATCTGATAGCTGGACTGTCGATATAATGGGACAAAAAGCACCTTGTCCTTGAGCCTGTTTAATTTAAATACTTGAGCAATTTCCAATCTTGGATGAGGCTAGTCTTATTGAAAGAGCTACATGTACACAGATGTTTTCACCACAGTTAGATTTTCTGGCCTGATGCATTGTTCTTGAATTGAACTCCAGAGCTGGACCCCGATTTCATCCCTCAGCATCTTTGATTAATTCATTCAAATATTGAATATAACATTTACTCCCTTGCGCAGCACTTATTGCAGAGAAGATTCCACCAACTCTACAAAAGTCTTGCCAGTGCCGTTCATCTTCTGAATAAGATTTATCCCATCTAAGATGCATGGTGATGGTCTGGGGATTAATTTTGCTGGCATCACATTCTTTTCAAGCTCTCTGGCAAGTGCAGCTTTGTTAGTCTAGCGAAGAGACCCATCACCGTTGGAAAGTGCCTAAGACAGCGGTTCTAGTGGGCGCGCTAGAACTTCACTCATACTGATCTGTTTGCTGTGGGCGACAATGATCATTTAACCAAACAATTTTCTGTCTGTCTTGAAGACGATCTCACCAGCTTAAACTTTGCAGCTGACCTTAACAGTTCAAATGAGTGAAAGTTTTCAAACTTTCAAAGCTTTTTGTCACGTTGTTGAATTTTGCGTTTGGTTTAGTCTGTCATCTACCCCCTTGAATTTACGTCGCCAGACTTTAACCATCCTTCATGAAACTGTCAGTGTCACAGAACAACATTTCAGGTTTACAAGACGTCAACTGTTTTTGTAACCTCCAACTGTTACATTTCAAAGCTCAATGTAACACTTGGGCTATGAAAGGTGTCTTCTGAAGATTATATCAGTACTTGTCAATTTGTATCACAGCATAAATTGCTTTGAAACAAGACGCATGGTTCAGCTTTGAAGAAAGAAAAGGGGAAAAGTTCTGATTTCCAGTACCTAGTTACAAGTGCCAATAGTGAGTCTAATTTCTTAATGACAAACACTTGTGCCTATAAAATTGCGATAAATAGAGAATAACCCACATGTCACAGTCATGACTCTTTGAATTGGTTGACCAGTATCATCTAAAGGTTTTCAGAAAACTAAATTTCAGTTAAAAGTTTGTAAATCATAAATACAACTGTGAAATAAACATATTTAGTCATAAACATACATTTGCTCAGCTTCTGTAGGTGCCAAACATCATTGTGTGTATTTAGGGCATGTATGCTTTCATGGTCAAGGATGTCCACAGAAAACTCATGAACACTCAATGTTCTCGGAGCACTGCAGGTGTGTCAATTTAGTTGACATGTGGCACAGGTCAGTGTGATCCATGTCCGGGCCCAGTCACTTATGGCTATGGCTTCCGATTTTGCAGACTGCATTGAACTTGAGAGCTGTAGCCATTTATACCAGTGCCAGAACAATGTGTCAGTACTCTGCATGTACATTGAAATGCCACATTGTGTTGCAAAATAGTTTATGCAGGCTACAACGTGAACCATTCCATATATTTTATTTTTATGTACCCTGGAAATATATTTGCAAATGACTTTATCCAAGACACACTTGGCAAAACCAAAAGTGCTACCTTTTTTTTAAAGGAAAGGATTCAGTGATTTGTGTGCAGTATTTGTGCGCCAGTTATAGTTCTTGATAGATGCTGTACTGATTTGTATGGACGCAGTTAAAACTGATTGAATTATTCAAATATCAAATGTATATTTGGGTTAGTTTTTGAGTATGCTCCAGAGTTCAGCTCCAGATTCTGACTTGAACAGTTTTTAATTGCCACTTATGCAGTTGTTGGCTTTAATCTCATGGGTTTCACAGTTTCTGTCAAATTCCCAGTTGCAAGAATCTCAGAAGTATTATGACAGCAACAGAGGAAACCTACAAATGTCACCACGTGTAAAAGACAGTACAAAATTCTGTTTGTAGCCAGTGAACAGGCCATTTACCTTCGTTTAAAGCGTTATAAAGCTGCAGCAGAGCCCTATTTGCAGACAAAGCTAATGTTTTGTTGTACATGGATTGTTTTTATTTTGAACAGGAGCTGCTGCTGATGAAATGTGTGAAAGACTTTGCTGCCAATGTCTATGAAGCTTTCAGTCAGCTCCCCCCAGACCCAACACATGATCCATAAATAAAGTCCACTAGTGCATTCAAACAGATTCATATAAAGGCTTTGTTACTGGTTTGCTAAACTTGTTTAACCTTATCATCTCCAGTGTGTGTCCAAAATTATTGTGAACTTTTTACCAACTGGCTACGTAGTAGTTTACAACAGATTCTGTTCATAGATATCCCAAAGGAAATACGTTTTTGTAGGCTGTATAGACAATGTAAAGACTGCATTGAAAGCGATTCAATTTTACTTTACATGTAATGTGTGTGTTTGGTGTTTCAAGGAAGTTTGGTGGATTGTATCCTTTGGAGCTGGAAGTCTTTCAGTTTGCTTGTATGTCAAAGGATATTTTCATTTTCTTGCATCCTTGCTGTCATGGATTAATAAGTCCCATGATTTCAAAGCAAAAAGGAGTGCTGTTGTCAAGATGGCATGATTAAGCAGTGAAACATGTTGTTAAGATATCACTAAGGAAAGAGAGTTAGATTTGTGGAAGATAATCCTACTGTTTCATAATTTAGTAATCCACTTCAGTGATTTGTCAGTTGAAGTTAGCTTTTGCCAAAAATGTATTAAGGTTATGAGACCAACCAAGCAAATAGAGATTTGTGGCTTTTGCATTTTAAACAGTGTTGCTGAGTTAGTAGCTGTAAGTGTACAAGATATCATTGAAAATCTTTAAAACACATTCATAAATACCTGGGATAGTTTTCTATTCCTGTTCATCAAAATGCATCATGTGACCATGTATTAACATTTGATAATGCCTGCCGTGAAGTAATAATAAACCTGTTCACCAATAAATTCATAATTATGCAGGCATGCGCACAAATGGCATTTGCGGCAAGAAGTGTGAGTTGGCTGTTGAAAATGTCCAGGGGTGCGACTTTGATGATCATTTTCTTGCTGGTTTTCTGACTTTGTTCGTTTTTTTCTTGAGAAAATCCTATTAAATTGTTTAGTTTTTAATTGAAGTGGAATTCTTAGTGCTGTGTAAAAAGTTTTTAAAATCGTAACTTTTCTGTGCGCACGAGATCATCATTTGTTAGGACACTGAACACTGATTCTGCAGCTAGGGCATTGGTCGTATCCATTCTCCTGAGCTGGTCTCAAGCACATATTGTGGGAGGGATATTTGCTTTTTTTTTTCTTTTGTTCTTGCTGTGTGTTTTAACATCAAGAATTAAGAATCATTATATCCCTCAGAAAATTAATGTTTTTAATTTACAGTTTTTCACTTCAGGTTATGGCAAAATAAAATATTACCAAGGTGATTTTCAATGCTTCGCTTTCTTTCAGCAGTTCAAAGACTTTATCACACATACCCCTCTTCAATTTGGGCTTAATGTCTATTAGTGCAAGTCATATTCTTAATATAATACTGCATTGCTGTGTTTGAGCTACCACATTTCGTGGTTAGCCTTCATGCATTACGAAACTTGAATTAGTGCTAGACTGTATTTATATGCATATTACAAATGTTTTATTGCCCCCAGACGTGAGGTCTCAGTTCACTTTTTATACAGTGTACTTGGAAAATTTCTAGCAAAGCAAAAGGCAGCCCTAGGTGACTTTGTTCAAATGGAATCTGTTCAAGAAATGTGCTGTTTTTCTTATAAAAAACGGTGTATTGTCACTGGTCACAACACTTTTAAAGTCACTACAAGTCATTCGTGGAATCTTCTTTTTTGTACAATGCCCACAACTTGCTTTGTTGTATTCCATTTCCATCACACGTCTTTTCACAAGTCCATTCACCAGGCCAGTCATAAGTAACAGGGTGAACAATGACAACAAATGGTTTTGTCAAAGCTCATTTGAAAAACTTGTGAACTGGCTTAAGACTGAATGACTTGTGATGAAGGACTTGTAGGGTCTTATGATGGAGTTAAATACAACACGGTCATTTTTAATAATTCGCAGCAGAACCTCTCGAGTTTGAGTCGAGAGCTTGTCAAATATTATTGGACCCAGTAACATCCGCACTGCAGATGTAGTTGTCATCGTTATACATGTACATATGACTAGTTTTGTACCCTCGGATTTGTTTTCACATGCATTAACTAGTGGGATTGCTTGCACCAACTCTGAAGATATTATCACTTACATTGAAATATTTTTAGTAAAAGAAAAAATGATACTGTGTTTTATAGCTGCATGCCGTTTTACAGAATACAAATGGAAAGCTTCAGGTTACATGTAATGAAAAATTTCTGATTTTGAGTAGCCATAATCATCAGGCGGCAGATATTTTTTCATATTTCGTTTTGCAAACAAGATTTGTGTTCATTGATTAACAGAGTCGTTCCCAGTCGTTTTCTATTTTATTTTCGTCTTGAATGCTATAATTTAAAATCTACTCAAAGTCAGTTTGTAAATTAATTGTGGATATAAAATTTGGATATTTCATAATTCAAAATTAAGTGCCGATCGATTGTTATTCATTAAGTTGTAGATTTTAACTTTTGACCCGTGTTCTTCGGCATTTAGTTGGAGAATACCTTGTGCTGTGCCGATCTAAATTTTGGCGGGAAAATGTTTTTAAAAATGCGTACGGCTGAAACTGCTGGAAAAGTCCCAGGTGCACGTTAACCATTGTTACTTGGAATGTAATCCACATCTCCTTCTAGACACCCCATGTAGAAGGCACCCGTGTGCACTTGGTGGGTGCTTCCTTGTTAGTTTTCCTACACAGGCTTTTACTCTCCCCAACGGAGAAAATAGCATTGGGTAAAGGTTTAAACTTGGTTCCCACCCCGGCTAAACCGAACCGCCTCTCACTTCTTCATGATACCCACAAATATCAAAGACGAATGAGAATTGCATTTCTGGTGCATAACAAAGTTCTGAAACAAACGCCTTTCAAACTTCCGTCCACCTGGCATCCCCAAGTGTAACTCACTTGAGAATTATTTGGAATCCACCAAGATGGAATTAGCACACGTCAGACTGAGAAACACTCGACCAAACATGTCCAAAGCTGAACTGGCGGCTATTTGCAAACTCAAAGACAACCCATCTGTTGTCATCAAACGTTAAGACAAAGGCCGAAGCATTTGTATCATGAACCGAGAAGACTATTTGAACGTTGGTTTCAAACATCTCAGCTCCCACCACTTCGAAAAAGTGGACAGAGATATGTGCCAGGAAACCGCCCTCAAAGTTCACCAAGTCCTCATTGACATGTTCAAAAACAAATGCATTGACAAACACTCGTTTGCCTATCTTGACCCACTTGAGCAACATGTCAGCTGCCATACCATGCATTTTCTTCCGAAAATACATGAAACACCCCCACCGGGTGAACCCTTTGTCGGCAGGCCCATCATCAGTGGTTGCACAAGTCCAACGGCCAAGATCTCTGAGTATGTGGACTACTTCCTCCTTCCTATAATATCCGCCCAATCCACATATTTCCGTGACACAACGGACATTTTTCGGAAACTAGAAAAAGAAACTTTCCCCAAAACTCACTCCTGGCAAGCATCAATGTTGTCTCCACGTACACCAACATTCACCAGGTGCAAGCCACTGAATCGGTATGCAAAGCATACAACACAACAAACTTCGGCTACGCCATCAAACTACATCCGCACTCTCCTAGAACTTGTTCTACGCTGCAACTATTTTCAGTTTGGAGGTAAATTCTTCAGACAGAAAATCGGATGTGCAATGGGATCAGTAGCAAGCCCAGAAATTTGCGACATAGCTTTACATGAATTTGAGTCAGAAATCTCAGCCCCCATGGACAAAATCCTATTCTGGGCTAGATTCAGAGACGACATTCTCATCGTCTACAATGGCCAACTCGATTCTTTCACCCAATTCGTTCACCACATGAATCAACTGCACCCCACCCTCAAATTCACTTCTGAGGCATCCGAAACTTCCATTGCCTACCTGGACCTTACAATTTTCAAAGGTCCGCGTTTCCTCTCAAACGGTACCCTGGATACGAAAGTATTTACGAAACCAACGGAAACGTTCCAATACCTGAAAAGAACTTCATCCCATTCACAACACGTATTCCATGGCTTCATCAAAGGAGAAATCCTGAGATATGCCAGAAATACAAATAATGGGAATGTTTTTCTAAAAAAACAACAAAGTTTCGCTGAAAAACTATTGAAACGAGGCAATAATCAAACCGAGATTCAAAAATGGATGTAGTCCATTGATTTCCGGCAACAGGGATCTATGATTCACAATGATCGAAAAGTGAAAAACAAAAAAGAACTTCCACTCGTCTTCACCACTATGCACAATCCTCATGTGAAACACAAAGATATCAAAAGAGCTCTTCTTAAACATTGGCACCTCATCTCTGGCAACCCAACATTAAAGGAAGTTTTCCCAAAACCTCCTTTAGTTGCCTACAAGGTAGCCGAAAATATCAAGAAGAACATTGTCAGAGCCAAACTCAGCCACACGGAGGCAGTGTTGTAGTCGAGTACTTTCCGAGTACCAACGTTCTCTGCAAAATACTGAACTGAGTAAGAGGGAATAAAGCCAGAGTGCTCAGGCATTTGATGGTAAATGTGCAAAGGTAAGATTACAAAATAAATGTTAGACTTCAGACACTCCCAGATGTGTAAAATTTAAGTTTTGAGGAGAAAAGTACTCGGAAAGTACTCGCCGAGTACTTTCCGAGTACTTTTGTCCTAAAAAGTTAATTTTAATCAAACAGTGATGGTCTGAAGTCATTATGTTACTTTGTAATCTTACCTTTATGCATGTACCATCAAATGCCGATGTACTTCAGCTTTGTTCCCTTCTAACTAGTTAAATATTTGGTGGAGAACTTGGTTCTCAAAAAGTACTCGACTACATCACTGCACGGAGGACAATCAGTCCACCACACCTGAGGAATCTGATTACGCTCTAGATATTCCCATTTCACTTTTGAATGAACAAACCCATTCAAACTTATTGTGCAGAAATATCATGATCAGAGAAACAGTAATCACTTTTTCCGTCTGGTGAGTGCCATTCCATTCACTAACCATACCTGTACACCCCGATTCATATTTGAATCAAGCGGCTGATGAGTCCCCAAAGGGACGAAAATGCATTCCCGCTACTTTCTCAGGTACAACCCAACCCACAGCTTCGGTAAACATGATTTCGGTCTACACAAGTTTAATTCTTATTATTTCTACCCACCCGAGGCTCCATTTTAGTCTCCACGTAGAAATAAATCACACAGTGACACGCCCTCGAATAAACATGTGTGTGTTTTTTCGAAAGCATCCAAAGTTTATTCGTTTGGATTCAATTTATAAGAGCGAGAGTCTCTGAATGGGATAGAGTCATCATATCCAAGTGAGAATTTCTGGCCAGCTCATTAGCATTAAAAGTGTCTCCCGCAGTATCTTTTGGAAAAGGAGATTATTTGGCGCCCAAAATGGTGAGATTGTGTAAATCCTTGCCAGGATCAACTCCCTGGGTCTTTGAGCTTTCATATGAGAGCAGAATGGCTAAAAACTACGGTTGAAAAATGGTCCTAAGTGCCCGAGAAAGTTTAGGGTTGACACTTCAAAAATTGCTGCAATCAGACTTCGGAAAAATCACATTTTTGGGATTGATTTTGTTTTGTGGGAATAATTAAAAATGTAATTGATTAACCCCCAAAAAATTGAAAAAAAAAAAGAAATTGAAAGATTAGTGACCAGACAAGAATTTCATTTGTGTTTCAGAAATCTCAGGGATGTTGGCGTGCATGTTATTGGACCCTGAACAGTGCTGATTTTACACTGTTTTCAATGGGGCTTGAATTAGTAGACTGTACCCTTACCACTTCGCCTTCTGGACTGATCCCCGTCCCTATTATATAGGGACCGTTATTGCCAGCTGCGGTTGAACATGTGCGATTAGTCCTGTCAATCTGGATGCTGAATAAGTTAGGTCAATAGACCTCTTCACTAATAAAATCATTATTATGCACGCATGTGCACAAATGGCCGTGGCGGCTAGATAGAAGTGTGAGCGGGCCATTGAAAATATACAGGAGTGCGACTTTGATGATAATTTTCTCTCAGGTTTTCTGACTTTGTTCACTTTTTTCTTCAGAAAATAACATTAAATCGTGTTCACTATTAGTTTCTAATCTAAGTGGAGTTTTTAGTGCTCTGTAAAAATATTTACAAAACATAATTTTTCCTGTGTGCACGAGATCTTTGTTTCTTAGTGTGGCCCCTTCCATTATAAGTACGTGCAGTATAAACTACATCGTCAGTGTTCTTGGAACCATGTTGGAACCAACCGGTGCATTTTGTAAACACACGTACTGATGTTCGATGTACACACATGTACGTACATGTACATAGCTTACCATTGAACTTAGCTTACCATTGAACATAGCTTGGAGTACTACCGAAGGAAACAGTATCCAGTTGTTGTGTTTGGGGTTGTATAAGACAAAGTGCAGATTCCAAAGAGAAACACATCTGGTATCTACAGATTTCCCAAGTGCAGAAAGCAGCGGATTGAATGGGCAACAGTACCGGTACATGTACATTGAATCATGGAGGTACACTGAATATCAGTACGTGTTTTTACAAATGCACAGGTTGGCTCAAAGAACACTAACGATGTAGTTTATTTATGATGGAAGGGGGCCATACTAACAAACGACGACCTCAATAACACCACTGGTGATATTGGGGGGGGGGCGTGTTAGCGTAGCGGTTCTTTCCTCGCTTTGCACCAATGAGGCCCGGGTTCGAGTCCCGGCTTGGCCCAGGCTTTAAGTGCATCCGGTTTCCAGTCCATACTCGCTCTCGCAGGTTTTCTCCGGGCACTTCGGTTTCCTCCTGCCTCTAACACTGGATCTTCTTCGTAACTCCGTAATGTGATGCTGATTTATAAAGTGTACGAATAAACGTACAGTTATTGGCTCAAATAGCCTGAATTGCTGCAAGCGCCATTAAAACTAAAACAACAACAGTACATTTTAGTCGTTTTGGTGTCCAAAAATTCTCCACTATCCGCTTTAACTTTTTTGCTCACCATGAAAAAGTGTGCGGGGAGGGATTCAATAGCACATCCCCCACGTCACATCCCCTGGGATTTACGCTTATGGCCGAGACCTCATGAAAAAAATACGTTGATGCAAGAAGACGCCTCTAGTTTGCCTGATAATCTTTTGCTGGCATTCAGAATGGATTCAGGAGCTGTTTGGTAGTAGGTGCGGTTCTAGAGCCAATTGGGGTTTTCTTTGGGTGGGGGTAAACAAAAGTTAGCGCCGCCCCCCCCCCCAACCGCGCCTGCCAATAGTAGCTGGTGCTTCTGTGTGTTCTTTTCGATTTTGAACAAAAGCCGTGGACGAAGTGGCAGGTAGGTGAAGTGGCAGGTGGGCAAAGTTGCACGTCCATGGCCATGTGGGCGAAGTGGCAAATGAGTGAAAAGGACCGACACCCACGCGTCACACATCATATGATGTCTTCACTCCCCATCACAGGATGAATGCTCACCAAATAGCTAAATATGAGTAGTCATTATGAAAATTACCCTTTGGCATATCTCCAAGGCATATTACAACCACTTAAACATGGCATTTTGCGCGGACATTTTCGGACCTTACTGGTCTGTTAGGTATTTTAATAACTTCTACATGTCCTGTGTGTATTTTGATTACACGTGTTTGTTTGTTTGTTTGTTTGTTTGTTTGCTTACTGTTAACATTAAAGAAGAGCCGCTAGGTGGCGATTGTAAACTGTAGAAGTATTAGAGGGAAAGTCCCCTTGCTTCATACTTTTATCAACACTGAAAACCCAGATGTGCTTATTGGTACCGAAAGCTACCTTGATGAGTCAATTCAATGTTTTGAAATTTTCCCAGCAAATTTTAGAGTGCTTCGTCGAGATAGACCAGATAGAAAGGGTGGTGGACTGTTTATCGCTGTGAGAGAGACTTTACCAGTAATCGAGAGGGTTGATGTCCATGTTGACATGGTTGAAGACAGTGAGATCTTATGGTGACAGCTTGCCCTTAGTCCAGCTGGTGACAGCGTGCTTATTGGTGCCTATTATCATAGACCCGATTTAGCTAACAAAGACACATTAAATGGGCTAAACGATAGCCTCACCAAGATATTTTCAACTCTGAACTTCCTGTTTGTAATTCTGGGTGGAGACTTTAACATACCTGGTATGTCATGGAGTCCTGAGGAAACAACGCATCCTTATGGCTGTCTACAGTCTCAAATCATGGAGATAGCTGATGACTACCACTTAGAACAGAAGGTTGGCTTCACCACTCGAACGGATCCAGTCTCTGGTGTTGGGAATGTCCTAGCCCTGTTGTTTACAACTAGACCACACACAGTTGATAACGTTCTTGCAGTTTCTGGGTTGAGTGATCATGAAATTGTTCTTGCCGATACCATCATCAAATCTGTTCCTGCTAGAAAACCACCGAGGAGTATCTTGAAGTGGAAAAATGTGGAGGAAGAGGCTTTTAGAACGGCCGCAGCAGAATTGAGGGATAATTTCTTTCACAGCAACCCGGATCAAAATACTGTTGAATTAAACTGGATCCTTTTAAGGATGGGTTGAACAACGTTGTCAAAAATCTTGTTCCTCAGAAGATTGTCAAAGGGAAAATTAGGCCAAGATGATTGTCAACTCAACTTTTGCGTCTCACTAGGAAAAAGAAAGATTGTATGTTCGGGCTAAAAACTCTGGCATCAGTTCTCATTGGGTAAAGTTTAAATCTGTTCGTAGATATGTAGACCGTGAACTTCGTAAAGCTCATCGTGCCCATGTGGAAGCTATGACATCTACTGATGACCCCATGAAGTACTGGCAATATATCAAATCCCAACGCAGAAATAATAGTGGTATTCAGGTACCTAAGATCCGGGATGTTGATATAATCAGTGACAAGACGAAAGCAGAGGCCTTAGCAAATCAATTTAGTAGCATCTTCACTCGAGATGAGGCGTCACAGCTGCCATGTCTGCCCGATAGTAGTTACCCAGATATGCCTGACATTGAGGTGTCTGTGGAAGGTGTTCTCAAGCTGCTTAAATCGATGGATGTTTCCAAAGCAGCTGGGCCCGACCAAATACCAAATAGAGCCCTCAAATGGAATGCGGATGAAATTGCCCCAATCCTTTCGCATACTTTACAACAATCCTTGGATACAGGTGAACTGCCTGTAGATTGGAAAAGGGCCAACATAACTCCTTTATTTAAAAAGGGTGCTGCATCTGACCCAGCAAATTATAGACCGGTTTCTATAACGTCAGTGTGTTGCAAATTATTGGAGTATATTGTTGACAGTCAGTTGATGGAACATCTAGATTAACATCAAATTTTAGTAGAAAATCAACATGCCTTCCGTAGAGGACGCTCATGTGAGAGTCAACTTATTCTGACTTTCAATGACCTTGCGTGCAACCACAATTATGGAAAAGCTACCGATGAAGCAGTCTTGGACTTTTCAAAGGCTTTTGATGTAGTACCACACCAGAAACTCCTTCATAAGATCGATTATTACGGCATCAGAGGCAAAATAAATAATTACAGCGTTCTTCTTTAAGAATCGACTGCAGAGAGTTGTTGTCAACGGCGAATTGTCTAGCTGGCACAAAGTTGTCAGCGGGGTGCCACAGGGGAGTGTGTTGGGACCACAACTGTTTCTTCTTTTTATAAATGGCATTCAATCCGTTGTGAGGGGAGAAATTCGACTATTTGCCGATGGTTGTCTTATATATCATCAGATCAACTGCAAAGAAGATGAGGGATTTCTGCATGCTGACCTTGATAACCTCATTAAATGGGCTTCTATATGGGTATGAAATTTAATGTTAGCAAATGTAAAATGATGCGAGTTTCTCGTAAACGCAGCCCCGGTAAACCTTTTTATGAGATGGACGGTGTGCGTCTTGAAGTAACGACAGAGTTCAAGTACCTTGGAATACAAATTCAAAATGATTTAGGATGGGGAAATCAGACACAATATGTTGTCACAAAAGCCGCAAGAGTCCTCAGTTTCATCAAACGAAATTTCTACATGAGTTCTAAAAAGGTTTAGGAAAGGTTGTATCTTACACTTGTTCGACCACTACTAGAAGAGAATTCAGCGCAGGGCAGCGCGCTTTGTTCTCAGAGATTATGCTAGGAAAGTAGTGTCTCCAACATGTTATCGTCACTTGGAAGGGAGAAATTAATTGACAGAAGGGAAGCTCATCAGATAACCCAACTCTACAACATCATTACTCAATCTATTGACATTGATGCCTCTGACTGTCTTCAGCCAAAAGTGCAAAGATCCAGGAGGGGGAATAATAATCAATTCAGCACACCATCGACATTCTCATCTGTTTTCAAGAACTCTTTTTTCCAAGGACCATCAAATTATGGAATGATCTGCCCCAACATTTTATCGATTCTGAGACGCATAAGACCTTCAGACACAATTCTTACAACATATTGACTAAGAATTAGACGCCGACCCTCCTTGTGACCTTTCAGTCAAGATCCCTGGGATGTTTCAGTAGGAAACTAACCAAGTACCAAGTACCCCCACCATGTCTTCCCATGGTTCTGAGTATGCGAAAATCACGCAGACGCTTTATTCTACAATGACCAGTGCTGCATGGGTCAGAATTAGATGCATAAAAAACTAATGCAGAAAAATTATGGAGATAAAGGGTCTTTTCTGATAACTTCCGGAGATTATATTAGACAATAATCAAGATAATAATAATGACCAAGGCTACAAATGAATTTTATTAAATCTAGCACTATGGAATTATACTACGACTGATGAGAAACCCCATTTTAATATTACATCTACTAAAGTTTTAGGAACTCAATGTCCATCACCATCAAGCAGAGACTCAAGTTCAAGGGGTCGACTGGGGCGGCGGGGTAGCCTGAAGCCACGTTGCTCAAACTAATGCACGAAATGATTTGGTATAGTCAAAGAAAGGGCTCCCCAACGGTACCTTTTCCAAGATCGTTCATTTTCAGAATCCTCAATTCTAAAGTTTATGTGCTCACAGTGTCTGTTAGGCGTTTTACAAACCAAAGTATGCACATACCAGTGGCGAGCCTACTTCCTCTTCTGTTGCTATATGGCCATCTTCATACTCGGACTCCCATGTGAGGGTTGGGATGTTGCCATGCCAGCTGATCGCAATGTTGAATGTGCAAAGCAAGTTTGCTCCAACTGTGTGCACGGGAGGTACTTCAAAGCACGCGGACGAGCGGCAAATGAAGTCACTGATGTTATTAGTGAAAAAGTGAACTTCGTTGCATCCCCATTTCCTGACGAATTCATGCCAAGTCCAAAACCCCTCTTTGCCTTATCGAGGCATAAACCGTCCAAGTACCGCAAGCAGTGCACATGTTCTATCCAGTCTTTATAATGGAGACCAATGGTCCTGTACCACTCAAGGACATAATGAAAAAAAAATAGCACCTTTTCCGTTTAGATAGCGTTTGCTCAGCTCAGTAATACCACGGACATATATAAAAAAAAACCTGGACTTGCAACGCCTTTGTATAAAACAGAAGCCAACCAGCGGCCATTTTACCGAGCCGAATACAAACGTGCGGGTTGGCTTGCTTCTGTTGACGCAAGGGAGAACAAAGGCGGGCATTGCCAGGAAAGCTTTATATTCGGCTCGGTAAAATGGCTGCTAGTGGATTCAATGATCTCTATAAGCTGATAAGGCGTTGCGAGTCCAGATTTTTTTAAATACGTCCGTGAGTAATACGGGCAATTCACAATAGTGCGCCTCCAAGAATTTGCAACGCGTCGGCCAATCAAAATGCGCGAAATCTGCCGACCCACTGCGCGTTTGGAAAGGGTCGACAGATTCGCACGTCGTTTCAACTTCGTTGAAGTATGAAATGAAGGTCTCTAACAATGGACAAACGGGGTAAAACAAAATTTTAAACGGAGGGCGTCATCTAAGTTAGTATATTTTCTTTTTTGTGTTTATTCGCACTTTTTTTCGAGTTGCTCTCATACAGATGCAAATATTAAACCCGAACGTGTGATTGAAACCATGTACGTACAAGTGAACGTCCTATTTTCCACAGTAGACTACGATTTTTGATGCTGTTTTTTGCTGGAGTCTATTTAAATTCTTTTGACAAGGCGGTTGCTGGGCCCAACTCTCCGTGAATATTCAGTTGGATCGAAAAAAAGTATTGGCGTAGTCATGTTTTTAGGAATATTGAACGTTTTGCACGTTTACTAACATATTATTGCTTTAATTCTGCTCAATCCGTCATGGAAATAAACATGGACTTTAACACAAATATACAAAATGCTTAAATATTGGTAAACGCAAGCAGTCTGATTCATTAAAGGTAATGATTTCAGTAAAGTGTTATTCATTAATAGGTGTTGGTAAAACTGAAAAGAATCCTCTTGGTCTGAGGTAATTGAAACTTTCAGATTATCAAATGGTAGTCAAATACTCCATGTTAGCTAGATAACACCTGTAGTAGGTAATGCTAGTATGGTAGCGTTTTGACCTTCATGCTTAATTACTAGGATAAAGATAGCTGTTGAAATGTTTTGTTTCAGGGTCTTAATGAATGCAAGTACACGTAGCTTGGTGTGTTTGACTTGCAGATGAGATTTGGCTAGGATTATGATAGTTGTTACAGATTTTGTTTGGGCGGTTTGACTCTTTCGATCTTGTAACTTGGATCTTGTCCCACAAGCCAGTACGTCAGAATTTCACCTTTTCCCTGAATAAAAATAGAATAAATAAATAACACATAGTATTGTTTCATATAATGTTTTCAAAGAATGTCTCCTGTTTCCTTAGATTGGCGTGGGATTTTTTCACCTAAAATTATGGAATCAACAGTTCGTGCCGCTTGGTCAAGTATGCAATCCGATGAATGTGTGATGGCATACTACCAAAACTATGGGTGCGTTCGATTAGCTTACACGTGTGTAAGTCAAACTTACACAGAGCGTTCGTTTAGCCATCACGTGATCTTCGTGCCTGCCCTGGTGTCAGCCACCACTATCCCGGCTGGCGAGCGGGTCTCTTGAGGCTGCCCGAGTGTAATGACGTCACGGATGGACTGTTCGAGCATGGGCGTGATGGAACTGGCGGGGACTTGACCTTTTTCCGGGTTAGGGGCCGTCCATAAAGTTTGTGCGCACGAACGGGGAGAGTGGTTGGTGCCGTTGCGTACACGATGCGTACAGAATGGGCGGGGGGGTCAAGCCAAACAAACCAATACAAACAAACATAAGGTGCAAAGTAACTACGTGCAAAAGAGAAAAAAAGCACCGGGCTTATTTAATTTTTTGTTTTTATTTGACAACATCTTTGTTAAGCTGCCAGGTTCACATTTTCTTAGTCTTGGTCAAGACGTTGTTGTGTTGTTGATACGCGAGAGAGCCCTCACAAGACGAATAGCACCACATGACACGTAAACACACGGACCACCAGACCACCAGATCCTATTCAAAACTACAGGAGAATCAAAATTATGGGCAAATTCACCCCTCGGTGTTGGGAATTTACGCACAGTTGATGAATTCCAGCCCAAAATTCCATGCAGCCATTTTCGATTGTGAACAGAATACTTTATTCACTTAATCTAGCCCATGTACATGTAACCATTGATCTCCATTATAAACGGTGCGTTCGATTAGCTTCCCTGAATACACCAGTGTTACACCAAGGAAGCCTCGAAATGAGGCTAAACGAACGCTACCGTGTATTCGCTAGGGCATTCTGGGAAAAAGGTCAAGTCCCCGTCACGTTCATCATGTCCATGCTCGAACAGCCCATCC